>NC_087216.1:23810700-23843200 GCF_015104395.2 Macrobrachium nipponense | reverse complement strand
AGTCCATTGATTGTATTTTAAGGACGTGCCCCAGGATAGATGTATTTTTGCCATAATTATGTCGTAGAGTATTGTAGCATAATCTTCGTATTGACGTATGTCCTGTTTTGTGGTAATTATGCAGGTATCTCTCTCTCTCTCTCTCTCTCTCTGCTCATTTGTTTTAGACAAGGCGTGATCTGATCTCCAGCTTAATGGCTGCACGTGCTAAGATCTACAGCCAAATAGCGCGTTCTTTTACCAGCGAAAATTAAAATAAATGCGCCATATTGTATTAGAAATAATTGTTCTGAACTCTTTAAGATGCACATTATAATTTTTTTTACATTTTCATTCTAATTAATAATTCGTAAATATCCTATCCTTAAGTAGCCGTATCTTTAACTCAACGCGAAACCCGTTTTTCAGACCTTTTCAGGCTTTTTTCATAGACCTTTCCTACCCCCCAACAAGATCGGAACACCTTTTTTCAGACCTTTTTAGGCTTTTTTCATAGACCTTTCCTACCCCCCAACAAGATCGAAAAACCTTTTTTTCAGACCTTTTTAGGCTTTTTAATGGACCATTCCTAACCCCTTCAACAAGAACAACAACAACAAAGTAGTGTGTAGGCTTACTCCCCGAGTAAGCGAGAAGAGGGAAGGAACGCCAGCTCTCTGTAACACTTTCCTGAATTCTGAGTCACTTCAGGTGCGACAGTAGATAATCCCATCTGGTACCTGTTTGCGTGTTTGAGAGGAGAAAGGAAGTAGCTAAAGAACTATTATATCTTCGCTCTATATTTGCGGACCGTTCCGTTTTCGTGTATGGGACCTATGGTCCGGTTTTTTGGAAGAGGCGATGGACCAGTTGTTACCCGTCTTCTAAAGTTTCCAGCTCTGTAGTTTCCCCGAATGACTCATTCTACTATAGTTTCGTATCAGTTTTTGCAATGGCATTTCCTATAGTTTTTTAATCGTATCAGCTTTGGTAATGGATTTTGTTTAGTTATTAGTATCTCAATCGTATCTTTTTATGTAGTGTATTTTAATTAAGATTTTTGTAATCGTATCTCTTTTCTTAATCGTATCAGCTTTTGTAGTGGAATTTATTCAGTAATTAGTATCTTAATCGTATCTTTTTATGTGGTGTATTTTAGTGAAGTTTTTGTTTTAATCGTATCTGTATGTACACTAGTGGCTATGCATTTAGTTTCTTAAATTAACATTATTTAAGTCTTCACATCTTGAATTCGCAAAGCAACAGTAGATTGAGCAATCTCTTATTTTCGCGCTGACGAAGGAAGTGGAAGAGGAGATTTAGGAAAAAAAACGAATAAAAACATCCAAAGAATAAACGCTCCGATAAAGCTTATGTGAAATTAAAAGGATTAGCAAAAGCAAAAGGGGGTTGGAGGGATAATTTAGGTGGGCAGGAGATGCATAGAGGAGGTGTTGGTAGGATGGGGGAGGGGGGAAGGAAAGGGGAGGGGGTGGTGTTAGTCCCCCCCACCTCCGTCTGAGGCTTAAATAGAGGACACTGGTCTTCGAAATTTCCCAGTGCCACCCGGCTACTTCCTGACGGCACAGGTGAGAGCCACTGGAGGAGTAGGAGGAGGAGGAGGACCAGGTGCCTTCTACAGAGTTGCTGAGTTTGGGGAATACTCAAGGACCACTTTGGAGTAGTTAGGACTCCTTTTACCTGGATAGTACCAACGATACCCCTCCTATCACTCCCCAGAACCGTTTATTGACGTGGATAATTGTGAACAACTTTTTTTCTGGTTGTAATTTTTTTAGTTAGTGTGGATTTTAAAATCTTCGTATGGCTTTTGACCTGTTGGAAAATCTGTTGATTGCTTTAGCCGTGGTGATACGGTAGTGCCCTTCGTTATTTATTGAGATTGTGAATGGTTCAGTAGTACACATTCATTGTACCCCGATGTGTCAGTTCGCTGATTACGTAGATATTTTAAAATCGTTCAATAGAAAATCCAATTTTTTAAACAATAATTTGGTAAATTGGTAAATTAGATTCGTGACGTTTATTTACTTTTCTCTCTCTCTCTCTCTCTCTCTCTCTCTCTCTCTCTCTCTCTCTCTCTCTCTCTCTCTCTCTCTAGCGCTGAATGGCCTTTGCTGCCCCAGTGCTTGGTGTTACACCTAAACTTTATAAAACCAACCAACCAATATCTCTCTCTCTCTCTCTCTCTCTCTCTCTCTCTCTCTCTCTCTCCCTATAGAGTGACAGAACGTTAAAACAACTCTGCGACAACGTTTTTGACAGTTCGTCCAAATATTCATTTTTCATTTGCTGTTGTTTTGCATTTCCAAGATGTATACTTTAAACATGAACTTTTTTCACGCAGTCTCATTTTACAAGGTAGATGGTAGTTGTATTTCCACGCTACTTGTCTTTTAAGTTTTGTAGAGCGAATTTGAAAATAATCAAAGATAATAAAAGAGTAAATCAAAATATAATGCCAAATTTACTGCGGGAAAATGAGAGAGAGAGAGAGAGAGAGAGAGAGAGAGAGAGAGAGAGAGAGAATTAGAAGTTTGTTGAATGTTATTATTTACAGGAAAAGTTCAAGAAAGAGTCTTGAAAGGAGAGAGCGAGAGAGATGGTTTATTTGTAAACTTTAATTCGGGGGGTGTGAAATGTTTACGCAGTCTGTTAGTATATTGTGAATGGCTTCCCAAAGGTTCTCTGTATAACCATGCGCGCCTCTCTCTCTCTCTCTCTCTCTCTCTCTCTCTCTCTCTCTCTCTCTCTCTCTCTCTCTCTAATCTTAGCACCTTTTGTAATCGGCTACAAACCAAATCGGCGTCTGGCACTAAGTCATCTGCTCCCATTTCTTCGCCTTTTCTTTCCTCCCCCTTCCCCTCCCTCCTATTTTTTCTTGTCTAATTCTTCTCCTCCCAAACACCCGCTCACCCGTCCACCTACTGCTCTCCCACTTCCTTAAGCTTAACGCCCGCCATATTGCCATGTTGGGGATTTGGAGGAGAGTGCCAAAATACATACTCTCTCTCTCTCTCTCTCTCTCTCTCTCTCTCTCTCTCTGTCATATTCACATTGTGCTCCCCCCATCAAATTTACTTTACTCTCTCTCTCTCTCTCTCTCTCTCTCTCTCTCTCTCTCTCTCTCTCTCTCTCTCTCTCTCTATTACTTGGAACACCTCCATGACACCTGTTGTGACGGGTTACACAACACATGGATTATACTTATTGATAAGAGATCCACCTGTTTGTCTGTCTGTCAGTCTACTCTGGAGAGAGAGAGAGAGAGAGAGAGAGAGAGAGAGAGAAAGAGAGAAAACAGTGAAAACATGTCACGTTCGGTTTTCCCTTCTTTTCTCCTTATATAGCAAAATTCTGGAGATATCTTGGCTGAAAGACCCGACATGCTAATTGGCATGTGACCCAGGGAGAGGACCACCCCCCCCTTCCCGCTCTCCCTCCCCCCGAAAAAAGGGGGAGGTGGCTTTCATTTGGCGCCCACTGTTCCGATATTAGCCGTCTTTTTCGTTCTGGTTCAGGGAAAGGGGAGGGGACAGTGGGGAAAGGGGTGCGAGTTTGTAAGGTATCCCCGTGGGGTTGTTTTTTATTTGTCAGAATTGATATTCGTTATGTCCTCATTTTTTGTCAGTTTGCTGTTTTTTTTTTATTTATTTGTTTCTCTTGACCCGATTTCTGTTGAACCGTCTAAAGTATTTATTGGGGATTCGTGTATATGTCCTTCTTGCTCTGAAAGGTCTATTGCTAAAGAGTGTTTACATTTCCCATTCATATGTATGTATATTTGTATGTCTGTATGTATGTATATTCATGTTAATGTCCTTCTTACCCTGAAAGGTCTAGCTATGTATGTATATTCATGTTAATGTCCTTCTTACCCTGAAAGGTCTAGCTCTAAAGGGTGTTTACCTTTCCCATTCATATCCATGTATACTTGTTTGTATATGTATGTATTTATGTATTAACTTATGTATGTCTGTATGTATGATGTCATTTTTATCATGTAAAGGGTAGCTCCAAAGGTTGTTCATATTTCCAGTCATATGAATAAATGCACGAAAGTATGTATGTATGTATGTACAACATGAAGTCTTTAAAACCATTTTATCACTTACGTTTCACTGCCCTCTGCTTTGACCTGAGTCTATCCAACGTTGATGATAATTCGCAGCTGTTCCATCCCTCGTGCCTTCCCACGCCTCATCAGGGGCGGCAGATCTTGGAGGATTTGGTACGCCTCGTGTAATTTTAGCCAGTTACAGAAATATTCCACTATTATCCGTTTATTGACGTCTCTTAAGTGGAACCTATACCACTGCCTTGAGCGAATGTCATCACTGTTCTTTGAAATGTGATGGATTCTCATTTACAATTCGGCATTGTTCGTCCACAGTTCGATACCTACTGAGTTCTGTGCTCAAACGTATTTCATGTAGTCCTTAAAATAATCTAATAAGCTTTGTCTATTTCTAAATTCTGTATTGGTGCTCAATTTGATACTTTCATGTTATAAGTCTTTATGCATCATGTTGGTCGTAGATTGGAGATTTGTTCGTGAGATTGTTTTAAGAATTAAACGTATTTATATTTTTCATAAAATTGTTTAAGAATTAAACATTTCTATTGTTCATAAAATTGTTTTAAGAATCAAACGCATTTATATCATTCATAAAATTGTTTAAGAATTGAACTTATTTATATTGTTTATTAAATTGTTTTGAGAATTATACGTATTTATATGTACCATTCATAAAATTGTTTAAGAATTAAACGTATTCATATTGTTCATAAAATTGTTTTAAGAATTAAACATATTTATATTGTTCATAAAATCGTTTTAAGACTTAAACGTATTTATATTTTCCATAAAATAGTTTTTAGAATTAGACGCAACACTCCCCTACCCAATAGTCCCAGTAAATGCTTATCCCCTGACGACTCTCGGGAATCCTTTAAATTCGACCAGTTTTAACCCTCTTCATCTCGTCATTATGCTTCACATATTCGCCAGGAAACCTCGCAGCCGTTCGCACCCAAGACACCCCACACCCCACTTAGCACATTAAAGGATATATATCTTTACCCAGATACCCCGGGGGCATCATTACGAGCCTTGATTAAATGCCAAGTCGGCTGAAGTCATCTCCGAGTCTTTGCAGGTTTTGTGACTGCAAATCGTTCCGCGTGACACTCACGAGTTTTCAGACTGTGGAGAAGGAAAGCTTGTAATATTTACGTATTTTATGTCTTTCATTCATGCTAAGGGAATCTTTATGACTTACTTTAATGAATAAGTTTTTTTTAAAAATCGTTTTCCACTTTAATGGATGTTGTTTTTTAATCTTCCAAAAGATGTTCGGATGGGCACCGCTGGCTGCTGCTCTCAGTTGCGAAGAAGAAAAATGTTGTCTCGTTGTATTTATTTGTTTATTTATTTACTTATGGGGGATCTCTTTAGTATAATGCCACGAGAATTGAAAGAAGTTCCCTTTAGAATGCGACTCCCCTTCGAATCCAGGGAACCCCCCCCCCCCCTAAAGAATCATTACAAAACCTACCGTATTTTAATGCTCCTCCGACGGGCGTCCCTCCTCCCCCGCACAGATCAATGCCAGCAGCCTCCAGACACAGGTAGACTCGGCTTACGCCAAACCTCAGAAGCCCAAGAGTCCCTCGCCCCCGACGCCCACGCCCACGCCGCCCACGCCCACGCCCACGCCTCCCAAGGAGCCCACGCCCCCTCCAGTGAACCAGCTGGATTGTATGCTGGGGTCTCTGGCCACACACATGACCGAACAGGGCATCACGACGACCCAGAAGGGATGTTGCTGCGCTTGTGACAAGCCCATCGTAGGACAGGTGAGGAGAGAGAGAGAAAAAGGGGCGTGGCTACATGGAGGACGATCGCTCAGCTGTCACTTTTTTCCACATGTCAAATTATTATCTTGATTATTCAGAATGAACAAGGATAAAGGGGCATTTGGCTCTTGCAAAGCAAAGCTTCCACGGTACAGAATGCGCAGATAACTTCTGTGTGAGAAACTTTTATTGTAAGAGTGTCGAGTATAAATTCGGTAGAGGACTTTTATGTCAGGTTTTCTTCATTTTCCTCTCAATTTCTTCCCTTTTTATTGCTTCTCGTTTATTATCGCATATAAAATAGCATGTTAAACGCCGCCCAGTGTAATAAACATGCTCCAACCTTGATTGCTATAAATTTTGGCAGTAATACAATTTATTATGATTGTTTTCGTGCTACATCCCATTTCCAGTTTATATTTTGTTGGTTAATTTCACATCTTCACGTTACTGTTGCTATAAATTTTGGCAGTAATACAATTTATTATGATTGTTTTCGTGCTACATCCCATTTCCAGTTTATATTTTGTTGGTTAATTTCACATCTTCACGTTACTGTGCTTAATGATTTCCCCCTAATTTCAACATATGAGCAATCTGTTCTTGGAAGCTTGCTTAGCAAGTTAAAAGCTTATTTTGTCATGTTCCATATAATAGTCAGCTGACGAGTAGTCAGCTGATTTTGACAGATCACAACGAAGCAGCTTCTATGCGGGAAATCACTTCCCAATTTGTATAAAATACAATGTTTGCATATGTATGATGTATGTATAAGAATGGATTAATCAGTCATTTATCTCAGTTGATGTATGTGGATAATATATGTATACGTACGTATACAGATCAGTCATTACATAAGTCATTTATCTCACCAATTGATATACTATGTATATGTGTGTATTGTACGTATTCCAATCAATCAGTGTCAATGAATAGATCAGTAAATGATCTCACCAACTGATATTGTATGTGTATGTATACATATCAACAATATAAATCAGTAGATTATCTCACATTTTGATATACGCATATGTCTATCCATACCTATATATAAACCTGTCAAAAAAACAGTCACTGATCTTCTCCAAACTTCGTCGTGGTTGGCGGAGCAGGTGATCACTGCGCTGGGGAAGACGTGGCATCCCGAGCACTTCACCTGCACCCACTGCAACCAGGAGCTGGGCACGAGGAACTTCTTCGAGCGCGACGGGAAGCCCTACTGCGAGGTCGACTACCACAACCTCTTCTCGCCTCGCTGCGCCTACTGCGACGGCCCCATCTTGGATGTGAGTCTCCTCCTCCTCTGCTGTCTGCAGGAGCCCCTCAGTGGATGGCTGAAGGGCCTCCAGGGTGTATTAATGGTTTCAAGTAAAGGTAGACAGCTGTATTCAAATAGGGATGGATTAGTGTATAGGGATTTGGAATGCTTTGTTGATACATTTTCTTGAAGGATCCCAAGTGTGTATTAAGCATTTCAAGTAGAATTAGATTAGTGTATAGGGATTTGAATGCATTGTGGGGGAATCTCTCGAAATAATTTCATAAATTGCCATGTGAATGTGTATAAAATAGGTAGTTGGAATTACCTAGTGAATATGTTGGTTACAAATGCATTACTGAGTTATAGGTAACGGAAATGTCTTACGGATTTATTAACTATTAGCAGATTTACGGAGATTTAGGTTGTGGGGAAAATCATACGGTTGTGGTAATTATATATTTGGTTATAGGTCTAGGGAGTTAAGATGCCCTATGATTACGTATATTGATTCTAAATGATTACAGAAATACAGGTAACGAATTTGCTGCTGTATTTTCGAAATATTTTAGTTCTGAATGTTGTTACAGAAATACAGTCAATACCTCTTCCATCTTACTTTCCAACCTCTCCTAACACTTGATTCATAGTGCAACTGCTTTGAGGTTTTCCTCCTGTTACGTCTTTCAGGCCTTTTACTGTCAATTTCCGTTTCAGCGCTGAATGACCGAATACGTCCCAGTCCTTGGCCGTTAGCATAAAATTTATTTTCAGTTGAATTCAGTAGTCAGTACCATTGTTTTAACATATATTTTCCTGATATTTTAGGTGGACCTTTGATTCTTGGTTTTTGGGAAATTAGATTTTTTTTTTATCATTTTACTTTATTACAATAATTTTTTTTTATGCAGTCGTAATCATCATAAACGTTTATTCATCAGTTTTTCCATTTGTGGGTTAGATTCACTCCCCTTTATCTACCCTACTCCTTGATTTCTTTGGCTCTCTTATAGGTCCTTGTGCTGTCCATTCTGTGTCTATTCTTGCTAACTGTTCCTTATGCAGTCTCACTACAGATCCCAACCACCACAATACTTTTTTTTACCTTTATTTTAACATTTATTGAATGTTTGTGTGCTTCCATTCCAACTTAACCACCTCTTGCTCTAACCCTTGTTCTCCTGTCCCTTGTGTGTCTGCTGTTATTCTCACCAACTGTTTCTTCTGCAGTACAGTACAGATCCAAACCACCCCAGTACCTTTTTTACCTTTATTTTCCCATTTATTGAATTTTTATGTGCTTCTATTCCAACTTCCTGCTCTAACCCTTGGGCGACGCCTACTCCTCTTCCCTGCCCCACAGAAATGCGTGACGGCGCTGGACAAGACGTGGCACCCGGACCACTTCTTCTGCGCCCAGTGCGGCAACACCTTCGGCGAGGACGGCTTCCACGAGAAGGACGGGAAGCCCTACTGCCGCAACGACTACTTCAACATGTTCGCCCCCAAGTGCGGTGGCTGCAACGCCCCTATCATGGACAACTACATATCAGCTCTCAACGCCCAGTGGCACCCCGAATGCTTCGTCTGCAGGGTGAGTACGCCGCGCCCTTCTCCTCTGTCCCGTTGGCACTGGCGAGCATCTTTCCTTAGAGTGCCGTTTGGGACACTTTATGGTGGCACTCTTCATTGTCATACATACTAGTATTAAATCATTACATTGATGTTCATTGGTGTCCTCCAATGAACATCAATGTCGATCATGACTGTAATGCCCTTTATTGTAGTCAGTAGTGGTACTCTTCAGTGTCATTAATTAATGTTGCATTTTAAACCTTTCCATTGATGCGCGTTGGTGCCTTGCAAGGTTGCACCCTGCAACCCACCTTAAAAAAAACTCTGGCTGGTCGATCTTGATCTCAAGTTCAAGGGGATAATTTCTGGTTAATGACCGATTCAAACCTTATAAAGTAGTTATGTAATCATTTAGCTTTATCGCCATAGTTTTTATAGACTGTAAAAGTGTGTATGTGTCTGTATTTGCTCGTGTATGAATGGTTTTTTGGCAGTGATTGACTTTCTAATGATGATACATCATCTGTCGCGAGGTCTCAAGTTACTAGTTGCAGAAGGAAGGTAAGTAGAATTATAACATCTTCACTTAATATTATCTTTTCAATAGACAATATCTGTATTCATGTGTTTGAGAACATTTAAATATTTCTTGTGATTAGAACTGAATAGCAGTTAGCTTAGCTGCTGGTTATATACATTATGCCAATTCATTTTAATCTTGAAAAGGGTAAGTATATAATTCGGTGTCATGTCATTATAGCATCATTGATAATCATATTTTCTGTATTTGAAGTCTCAAGATTGTCCCTCTAAACTATGCCATTGTTCTCTCTCTCTCTCTCTCTCTCTCTCTCTCTCTCTCTCTCTCTCCTCTCTCTCTCTCTCTCTCAAATCAGGGCATGTTTATATCATTTGGCACCACAAGCAAGCCAGGTGATCTTTTTTGGGGGCCGTGATGTTCCTCTCGCCACCTTTTTCCCTGCTGCTGCTGCTGATGTAAGGGGGTTATAATAGTCTTATCCCATTAAGCAACAGGTCATATATAATATATATATATATATCTATGTGTGTATATATATATATATATATATATATATATATATATATATATATATATATATATATATATATGTCTCTCTATCTGTCTCTCTTCTCTCTCTCTCGCTTCTCTCTCTCTCTCTCTCTCTCTCTCTCTATATTATTATCTATATATATATATAATATATATAATATATATATATATATATATATATATATATACTCTTTACACATTTCTTTATATAGCTATGCCCATTGTGTTTTGTGCTTTATATGGATTTCATCCCATATTTGAATCTTTCTTTTCCTTTTTCGTTTTGTGTTTCACGTTGATGACGCAACGTTTTCGTAGTGAAATTATTAGTGGTCCATGTTGCTAACAAATAAGTTAGTAACTGCTAGTCTAATGTTTATTTTACTCATTACACCGTATTTTTATTAGACGTATATTTTTATTTCTCTAAAATCCTTCCTTACTAATCAGTAAGAAAGTCGGGGTTTCGGACATTTTGTTTTTTGCATTTCTCTTGATTTGCGAGTCTTGGCGACGAGTCCATCGAACGTCGAGGTACTCAGCTTTTGTCAAATTAACACACGACATCCCCCAGGAGCTCTGAGGGAAGAATAACAATCTCTAAAAAGGAAGAATAACAATCTCTAATAAGGAAGAATAACAATCTCTAATAAAGACTTCTGCGAGCAATTAACATGGCTGCCTCACACATCTCGTGACTAACTTCGGACCAGCCCCCGCTAAACCCAGCTCATTCAGGCTTATCTCATCCCTAACAACGCATCCAGATGCTCTTCTGTCTGCCAAGAGATGAGAAGAATTAATAATAATAGTAGTAATAGTATTTTCATCTGGAAAATGTCTCCTCTTGTGTAGTATCTGGTTTTGTCACGTCTACCTTCCTTCCCTTCCACCAAAGGACTGCAAGCAGCCCATTAAAAGCAAGCAGTACTACTGCATTGAGAGCAAGCCCGTCTGCAGCGCATGCGTGGGTGTCTCCGACGACGACGAGGACGGAGACGAGGAGGAGGACGAGTAGGCAAGCACCAGAAAGACAAGACGAGATGACACGCCTTCCGAAGACGTACGATACAGGAGAAGTACGGTCGAGGATGGCGGTCGCCTGATAAAGCTTTCGACGAGTGGGACCCTTTTCTTATTTTATGAATGACCTGAGTGGCACCTGACTCCTACAACTGGAAAAACAAGCACCTCCGCTGATAGATCGTAGAGAACCGAGTAGAAATCGTTGATAAACATCAACCAGAGTTCACCAAGGCAAGAAGAGCCATCGGTTGAGGAATGATTTACTAAAGTATTTTAGTTACTTTTATTATGTTTTCAAAAATGCGTCTACGGATATTGGCCTCCGAATTTTGTTAGAGTAACATAAAGTCTTCTTGCCTCACCTGTCGTCACCACTGAGTAGCCATTGCATTATACGACTTAAAAAAAAAAAAAACAACGTTCTTCGTCACGAAGGGGATTATAGGAAGTCTCAGAAGGTTGTCACTAGGATTAGGAAATCTTAAAAGACTGTCGCAAGGATTAGAAAGTCTCAAAAGATTTCCCACAAGGATTAAAACCTCATTAATAATGTAATGGCAGCTGTGGATATCAACACAGAAATTGCAAGGTCATCATTCTATGTCATTCTTCACGGCACATCGAGATCCCGAAATAATACATTGGAAGTAATGAGATTCATCAAAGGCTACATAAAATTTTCTGAACAGGCTACAAGAGGCTCCCAACTACATTGAATTTTGCTATGTTAGAGCAAGCTGTTATTTACTTTCCAATCATGATAGGGACTTGCCCAGTTTGGCTAAAACTTGCGAATTTTGTTTTGGGCAAGATTCATTCAAGAAAATGAACAACGCCGCTCAATGAAGAAATGAAGACTGAATCAGAAAAGTGAGGGACAGTTGATTCAAGATGCAAACTCATCAAAAATTTCTTTTGAAGAATGAAATATATTTTTTTGAGGGCTTCGGTGTTAAAAGAAATCTTCGAAGATGCACTGAATTTCGTCAACGGAATTTGGCTAAAACTCAGTTATGTCATTGGCTCAAGAGGATATCAATTGTACCAGTTTTGTCTCATGATATGATATACATTGTTTTGCAAGGTCAAGGTGAACTTACTTTGTTTCTCTCATCATATACAGTAGATCATTTTTTCCATCAGCCAGGTCTCTCAGTTATGTAATTCTGTAATACATGGTCACAAGGAAGCACAAGGTTTCACATTTCAAGGCTACTTACTGTTCTGTGTGCTCCTGGTTACTTTTCATGAATTCTCAGCTTTTTCTGTTAACATTGCCAGCATTATTTGCTGGAATAAATAAATAAAAATCTTCAAGGCACTTTGTCACAGCAATCTTTGTCTCTCTGATTAGTTCTTGGGCTTTGTAGCCAGTACTTCCCCACAGACCTTGTGCCTTCTGAAGACCGAACCAGCCAAGAAAGACAGAATGTGGACTCCCCTCTGAAGAAGGTCTCTAGTTAGTTTGATAAGTTAATCTCATATCTAATACAAGCATTATAAATTTTTTCCTACTGTTATTTAAATGATCTCAAGCCTTTGGGAAGAGGGGTTAGGCATACAGTATAAATACACTTGTAAACAGACTTTCCCAGCAGATGTTTCACATTTTCCCCCTGTTTTCTGAAAATTGTGTTTTCAAAGGCCCCCTCTTAAGTTATCTCCTAATAACTCTCGGCTGTAAAAGGTTTGGTAAATGTCCAGGTTACATCAATGTTTGAACAATGTTCTTTTAGCCGAGATCACTTATTTCATTGTCACCAAGTGGCTGTGTGTAACATGAGATGCTAGCTTTTGATCATGTGGTTCAGAGGTAAACTGTAAGAAAAGATATTGTAATATGTTTTTACTGAGAATTTACCTCAGCTCTGAATATCAAGAGACATTACATGTGGGAACTAAACCAAGAATTGTTAAATAATGTTAACCTTAACCTAAGGAAGATATTAAAACTATAATTACAACATTTGTAATTATTGTCACACGTGAAACACTTGAATCTGTTTTACCTGTTACACAATTTACATCAGTAGTCTTTACCTCCTGGATGAACAAGACATTTTAAACAACCGTAGTCATTCCTTCCGGTTAATCTTTTCACAATTTTGAATCCTCTCCCCTAAACATTTGCGCTATAACCTGTCCTTCAGACTTACTTTAATTTACACGTAATTACTGTAAATGACTGTAATTTACCCACTACAAATTGTTGACATCTAACATAAATTCCTGTTATTAAGCATACACTTCAGTTTCAATTCTACTGTATTCTCAAACATCCCCTAAGGAGACCAGTCTTCTTGCAATTATACCTTTGATTACTTTGCCCCTCAATGTACAAATGTACACCTGCCCTTTTTCCATAAGATACTGCCAAACTTCACACCTGTCGAGACATATTTCCACTTTCAAGATGTACCAACATTATATCTTCTGTATTCACAATCTCTCTTCCCTGGTTTGGTGTTGATCTTAAACCCTACGTGGGCAACTTAAAATGAGTCACTTTTTAAAAGAGAAACTCGACTTCAAGTTGTATTTATTTCTGTTTGTTTACTCCATAATATCTGAATCTGTTCCGATGGGTGAAGCACCTTTGTTATTATTATCTCCTCTGCTGAAAAGAGATAGAAGACCCCCATCGCTTATATAGGACTTCCTCAAGATGCTACTATTTTGTATTGTTGACGAATAATAAACGTTTCCTTTATTATTTCACCTGGAAGATTTATTTCTTCGTGCTGTTAATCCCTTTTTGGATCTTGTTGTGGTTTGTTTGTGTGTAATTGTGATAAACGTTTGGGGACATTTTTTTAATAGCAATCAACTGAAATTTTATTTTTATTACTATTTTTTGCTACAGTTGGTGAGATATATAAACAAAATTTACCATTTATTTGTTGATATATTAATCTAAGTTGACTGATACTTGAGAAGGAAATCATTGTATTGAAAGTCTCTCTCTCTCTCTCTCTCTCTCTCTCTCTCTCTCTCTCTCTCTCTCTCTCTCTCTCTCTCTCTCTCTCTCTCTTTCAAGTCAGGGTTAAGTTTCATATTTTTATTTGGTTTAAGTTGTAACCTCTTATACCAATTGAAAAAATTATTAGAAAACTTACGTGTTCTCTCTCTCTCTCTCTCTCTCTCTCTCTCTCTCTCTCTCTCTCTCTCTCTCTCTCTCTCAAGGTCAACTGTAAGAATACAGAGAGACTACAGTAGCTTCAAATTGAAGGAAGCAATTGAACTAAGAATGACAAAGCGGTTTGTTTACCTTTCTCAAGAGACAATGGCCTCATTCATCCTTCGTTCATGAGTCAGCCTCATCAAGCTAATTGTTTACAAGCATACAATGCTTGTTGTGCAATGCTTCAGGGAACTGAAGGGATATTTTGAGTTGACTGTAAAACTCGACAGAACACTTACTGTTCAAAAAAAAAAAAAAAAAAAAAAAAAAAAAAAAAAAAGCAAGACTGTGTATTAATATTGATCTCGTTCCTGAAGACTATAGGACCACTGGTTGCACACAAAGAAACTCAGCATGAAACCAGTATTTCCATGCACAAGACGTGAATTGATTCCATTCTTAATAAAGATGGAATGATTACCTTCATATTAGACATTCTCATGTTTCATTGTACTTTTACGTAGACAATCCTGTGGTCTAAAAAGACGTTCTACAGTAAGTGATACTTTTCACGTTTGTGTAGTATTCCTCTGATTATTTTTAGTATGAACTCTGACCTTGGATAACCTCCCCAGTTACCAAGATGGAGCTTCAAAATGGGGACGCGAAAGTTGCCAAGTGCCACTTGTTTCACTGCTAATACCCTCCAGCAGCCACTGAACGGAGAACTCGAAATTTTTAGTTAATATACTTCGGGGTGAGCTGTAGTTCACCTGGGATTACAAATTTCCACCTACTCAATGTGTTTATTTTTTTATTATTAATGTTTTAGGGGGAGAAAGGATCTTCTGATGAAAGGAGATGCATAGAAAGAAGTTACAGAATTTGCCAAGTGGCCAGAAACATAATTAGGATAAGTGAGATTAGCAGTAGAGGAATAATTTAAGTTATAAGACACACCATTAGGATAATGAGGAATGTATGCTGGGTCCACAGAAGTGCGTACATATGAAGGATTTACTCTGTGGGATGTTTCCAGTATAAGGAAATCGGAATATCCTGCAAGAAGGCAGCAGAATTCTTTGTTAAAAACTTACATCGGACGAACAATAGTAGGACTAGATGTAGAAGTCTGAATAAGAATTTTAACCAGGGTAACATCTTATAAGAAGGAATAGCGCCTCAGGGCCGTGGTCGGTTTGATTTTTGGCCTGCCACCTCGGTGGCCGCGAGTTCAGTTCTCTGGCATTCAGTTGAGGTGCGAGAGATGTGTATTTCTGGTGATAGAAGTTCACTCTCGACGTGGTTCGGAGGTCACGTAAAGCCGTTGTTCCCGTTGCTGAATACCCACTGGTTCCACGCACAAACAAACAAACAAACTATAAGGGGGAAGTTCTAACCTAGAAATTTAGCTGTAAATGTACACCAGAGACAGACTACCTCATGTGTTTCTTAGAAGCATTAGAAAGAGAGTGATAAGACGCAATTTAGTCACTCATTTTCAGACAGGATTAGGAAGGGCGATGGTCAAGTGATATCATGGAAATAAAGATTCACCCCAAGGTCCCTAGGTATTTGTGACCTGAATTAAAATGAGCCTGATTTACTTTGATAGTGAGATTTGTGAGTGGGATCGGCGTGACCCTTTCTGGAGATTTTAATTGCAGTTTGATTACAGATATCCAGAATGTATACAGGCTGTGATATTATATCCCTAGTTGTTAGCGTCATCAAAATATAGAAAGTGTAAATAAAGGCTATGCCAGAGAGAGAGAGACAGAGAGAGAGAGATATTCTTCCATCTTATCGCAATGGTTAGTTCAAGTAGTCGTGATATCGTGTGTGGAATATGTCACCTTAGTTCAGACTGCTACTGTCCTTTTTGACTAAACTTTGGAAGATTCTATAGTCCCACAGATGGCCATTACGTTGTAAAATGGCGTCTAGTTCCGTGTTTATTCTCTCCTCCGACAACTTCAGCAATAGGTTGTGTTCGCTCACATCTTTGTAGAAAATACTTCCAAGGGACATTCAAGGTTTTCAGTCAATTCTTAAGAGGTGAGCCAAGGGAAAGTAGATTCACTTGAAAGACCCTGGAAGATTTTTTTTTTTTATTCCAATTCAACATTTAGAAATTAAGCCCTGTTCATTCCTGATTGACCAACCAAATCTATGTGTGCGTGTGTGGAGGGGGAGGGGGTTTCTGCCTACTATCTAATTAACGATACAGGTATGCGGTATGTGCAGGTGTGATCTAATATGTAGTAGTTTGCCAAGATTAAAACAAAATTGAACAAGGGACACCTTGTGGTTGATTTTATCTCCGAAAGCAGATGATTTTTGAGTTTCATCGGCACAAATAATCTACATTCAAGAATATTGCCGTGTTCTCTTAATATATTCTACCCACTGGTAATTCCTACGCGTAGCTTAGCTTGAACAATCAAAGACTGTGTATTAATCTCTCGACAAACTGGTTTACCTCCGGAGTTAGACGGTTGCTTTAACTAACTGTGCCATATCTGATGATGGTTCAACTTCAAATGAGAAACTTAGATATTGACCAATTGCTGCAGAAAGTAAGTAACATGATTGCATCTCCCACCAAAACAAGGCAGTGAATATTTAAATGGACATTTATCCATAAGCTTCATGGAGGCAGGCTTTTATAAGTAATTCGTAATCAGTTATTAAGTTGGTCGAATAGTTCGATTTCTCTCTCTCTCTCTCTCTCTCGTGGTCGCTAAAACTTCAAGTGTAGCCTTGAGATACTTGTCACCAGTTGAAGACCAGTTAAGGTGCGTCCACACGGTCGAACAATGCCCGACGGACAAACACTGTTACCATATCATAGGTGAAGCAGGATGACGTCATAAGCGTTGAAACGATGGAAGTAGATCTGGTAACAAACAGTGGTACCAGATAAGGTTGTATATCACTGATTTTACTCTGCTCACAAGGCAAAGACCGGCAGACAATTGTTAATTGGTAACAGTGTTTGTCCGACGGACATTGTTCGACCGTGTAGACGCACCTTTAGGGATTTTTTTTTTGGGGGGGGGGATACAATTATAATAAAACGTTTTCACATTGTGGTTTTAAAGTACGAATGCATATTAATTTTGCTACTTAACTAATTAGGCCTTGGACGTTTGTTATGGCTTGGGTCATTGACATCAATAGTGGATTTTACTAGTAAATTTATTTATATTTATATTTTATTCAAATCTGTCCCGTTTTGCGTCGTATTGGTGACGTAAAGAAATCTGCTTGTATTATTTAGACTTTCTTGGTAAAAATGAATATATATATATATATATATATATATATATATATATATATATATATATATAGAGAGAGAGAGAGAGAGAGAGAGAGAGAGAGAGAGAGAGAGAGAGAGAGAGAGATTATAGTTAATATTAGATTATATATATATATGTATATCATATCTATATATTATAAATATATATATATCTATATATATATATATATATGCTTGATATACCGTTTATTTTCGTCATTTGAGGCTTGAGAATTTATTTTACTAGTAAATATGTGTGGCTTGTTTTTTAAATTAACATTTCATTGTGAAAAGGGAGCGTTTAAACCGATATACATAGAATTCATCTGTGCTTTTCTGATGAGCTCATGGTATATTTTGCTGGGAAAACTTACTCTGTTTTTTAATTACTATATTTTTTAACTACTCTATCTTTGTAATTGCTATATTTTTTAATTATACTCCATTTTTAATTACGTGCTCTATTTTTTAATTATACTCTATTTTTAATTATGTACTTTATTTTTTAATTACGCTATATTTTAATTACGAAGAGGCATTTGGAAATAAATAACTACAATGATATTGATTACAAAAGAGTCCTATATAGATACGTAGTCTGATAATTATCGTAAACTGATTCATTTTTAAGACGTCTGTGTTATATTCTTTATGGAAAGGCAAGTGCCTCTGTGGCGTGGTCGGCATGGTCTTGGCATGCCACCTCGGTGACTGCGAGTTCGATTCTCAGGCATTCCATTGAGGTGTTTGAAATGCGTATTTCTGGTAATAGAAGTTCACCCTCGACGTGGTTCGGAAGTCACGTAAAGCCGTTGGTCCTGTTGCTGAATAACCACTAGTTCCATGCAACGTAAAAACACCATACAAACAAACAAACTTACGGAAAGGCAATGCGAATTCATAAATGTAACGAGAAATTCATGATTAAATTACTGTTATGGTATTTAGGCTAATAAATTGTGAAGTCTAACCTGATTTGCATATTAAATCCTCTATATTCAGAAGCTTTTGTTTACATACAGAGCAAGTGCCTTGTCATATTTTTCCCCCTGACTAATGCTGCATCCCTTTTGAACTAAAAGCCCCGACAGGTGGTGTGAGGGGGGGGAGGGGAGTGTTAGGGGGGCGGGCGGGGGCTCTGTAGTGACTGACACACCTTTGTAGGCTGTTGTCAGGTAGCAGTTGGAAGGAAAACAAACTTGAATTAACAGAAAAGAATGTATTTTTTGAGACGTTCTCGTTTGCAAGTTTCTTAAGAAAATGAAATGCGGTATTTGTAAGCCAATCTCTCTCTCTCTCTCTCTCTCTCTCTCTCTCTCTCTCTCTCTCTCTCTCTCTCTCTCTCTCAAAATGGTGGGGACACCCTTGGTTCCTTTTGCCAACACTTTTTCCTCGCAGGAGATAGCTGTCTATGTCTTAATGGCTGAAAATGCACGGGCAGAAACGTTGGAAATAAACAAGGCTGAGAAAAAGGATTTGATCCCTGTCAATCTTTTTTTTTTTTTTTTTTTGTTGGGGGGTGGGGGGGGTGGGGGTTGGTTGGTTGTTGGAGGGGCCAGGCGCTGGGATGGGGGTTAATGGTAATTGAGGCTATATCTCAATTCGTGTTATCATTACTTGCTTTTGTTCGGCCGCTTATTGTTTGTAATTCCGCGTTTTTGTCTTTGTTTTGTCCTTGTTACATCAGTTTCAAGAGTTTGAAATTTTTCTATTTTCCCCCAGACATTCATTACAGTGCGTCAAAATCTCCCTTTTGACGCAATTCAGCTTCTTCCTTTGTAGTTTCTTTTTATGTAATTATTTATCTGTATTACCCTCATACACCAAGTATCTGAACTTCAGCCTTAATTTAACGCCCATCTATGCGACCAGGAAACCAGTGATGCAAACGCTTTTATACACTCTGTTACTGAAGGATTTTGCTGTAACCGCTTTCTGTACTGCATCTGTACACTGACGTTATTCCCTGCTGTTGGAAGCAGGCCTTTGTACTACGCTTTCCTTGGTATGGTGAATGATGTTAACATCTCCAAATATTCTCCAGCTTATCATAGTTGTACCTGAGCTTCCAGGAGTGTACAACCATGTTCCAACATATGACCAAATTCAGACCCCATTTTTTTAATGGACTTGTTTCCTAATACTACTACAGTTATTAATAATTTCATATATTATTTTTTAGCTGCACTTAGATGCGAAATCCCCATATCTGATGCTTTACAATAGTTTGTGAACAGTGTTTTCAGATGACACTATAATTGGCATCCTTGTGGGCCAATTTGTGATCGATGTCCTGTCATTTGGCTAGTCGTACATTAGTTGATAGGTAACCATATGCATAGATGAAAATTATGAATAGATAGATAACCATATGCATAGATCTCAAAATTATGTATCAACAATACCAACAGCCAAGCCTAATGTGGTGGTACACTGGTATATATAATATGGTGGTACACTGGTATCTATAATATGGTGGTACACTGGTACGTATAATATGGTGATACACTGGTATGTATAATATGGTGGTACACTGGTACGTATCATATAGTAATACACTGGTATGTATAATATGGTGGGACACTGGTACGTATATGGTGGCACACTAGTACGTAATAGGTGCTACACCTGGTATGGTATAAATGGGTGGTAACACTGGTACGTATCAGTGGGACCTCTAAGCAAACGAGAGAAAAAAAAAAGAATTGTAGTAAATGGGACAAAAGGAGTGTTACTAGGCAGTCTGTCTGTCACAGAACCAAATCCTATGTTGTTGAGATAAGCCACAGCGGACCTTGCATATTTCTCACTACCTCATCTCTTTTAAATAGTTTTGGCTCCTTTCTCTAACGCTAGTGTAAAAGATAAAGCCCCTGCTATAATTATACAGAAATGTAGGTTAGAGGAAAATAAGCTATGTTAAAAAAAAGGACGTTACAAAAATAAATTTGGTGTAAATCTCCTTCAGGAAGGTTTTCCCTTGCTTGCGCGCCTAAATGGCGAGGGTGTAAATTTAACAACGCCTCTCTCTCTCTCTCTCTCTCCTTTTTGGCAGTGAGATGCCTCATCTGTTAGGCGTTCTTCTCCCGTCTGCGCATTTTGTGTTTTCATTTGTCATCTGTGCTCCCCTGCCAAGCCTTTATAATCCTCTGTGGTTCAGCTGTAACCATTGAGTTATTGCAGCCCTTATCTGGTTGGTCTGACTGTAAGCCTTAATCGACTATTTAACAGTCGTAAAATATGTATGTTTACTATTAAAGTTATATTCAAGTGACATGTTCCATTGCCTTATTTATTTTATGTCTGTTGTGTATGCATATTTTATCTCTTTGTTGATTTACCTTTCTTTAATGTTACCTCTCTCTCTCTCTCTCTCTCTCTCTCTCTCTCTCTCTCTCTCTCTCTCTCTCTCTCTCTCTCTCTCTCTGTACAGCGACTACTTGTATATTTTTATTATTGTTGTTGCAGTATGCAATAGCAATCATTGTATATTTGTTGAATGTAATTGTGAGTTCATATTTATAATCTGCTGTAATGAATGTATGGCTAGTATACTTGAGTATGGCTGGTATTAAAGTATAGTTCTTAGTTTTAAACTAACTTGTGGTTTAATACTGTGGATGACACAATTGTGAATTGGGACTTCACAGCCTTCAAAAGAATGACATTGCAATCAGGTCATTGAGGAAAGTCATTACTAGAGATTTTGGCAGGTCCTTGTTTTTGTTGAAGCAGTATCATGATTTCAAAGGACCCAGTGGGATGGGGTGCGGTGGGGTGGGGGAGTAAGGAAGCTTTCATGAGAGATTTTGTTGCAGGAATATTTGAAGAAGGCATCGCGTGATAATAATAAAACTGTTTTTTCTTTCAGGATTGCCGACAACCCTTCAATGGGGGATCGTTCTTCGACCACGAGGGTCTTCCCTACTGCGAGACCCACTACCATGCCAAAAGAGGATCGCTCTGTGCAGGTTGTCACAAGCCCATTACAGGTGAGACTGGAAGGAAAGTTACAGGTTGTATGTACAAGGAATGTCAATATCCGGTGTGGGTTCATTGATGCCTTATGAATCCATTGGATCAGAGGAGAGATAGATGATGTTAATGTGAGGTTTAATTTTCTTATGGTTTTTGGGATCTGTGTTCATTACAAAGTAACACATCATGTCCTGTGATCGTAGCTCTGTTAATATTAAAATATGCTTAATCTGAACAGCCATTAAATTCACCCTGCATTTCGTCATTTGGTGTCTGACAGTTTCATATATAAATGTATAAAAAGTTACTGATTGTACATTCATTCCTTACCTCACCTTCTCAATCTGCTATAGATATGGTCAGCTCTGTAGAAGCTAAGATTTTCTAGCTCAGTGGTTTGGTTAAACTATTTTTTTATAACAAATTGACACTGAGAAGGTTAAGATTTTAATTACTAGACAATCTGAAGGAAGGCGACATTGGACGACAAGCATCATGATATTAGTTTGAGTATTTGACAGTGGTTTTCGAAGAGACAAAAATTTGGCTCCAAATGCTCGTCTAGATCACAGGACAAAACAATGTTGAGTTTAATAGTTGTAAGGACAATTCAAAACTAATTTATATGCTCAATAAGTACAAAAATATTCCTCCTAGCACTGATAATTGTATCTCAACAGTGATAGTGATATCCTGAGCTCATTAAGGCTTCAGATTATACTTGGTACAAATAAGTCTGAGGGATTCCTGTGGTGATGGAAAGAACTTACCTGAGCAGATGATAGAATTTTTGTATAGTAAAAACCCAGCTCTGCTAGATTTGTCTATTGGGCATTTAAGCATAAATGAAATAAGGTTTGCATTTATTTTTGTTTAATCTGTGACTAAAGCTGCAGCTTATTTAGTATAGTATCTTGTCCTTGTGACTGTAACGTGAAAGCAGAACTATTAAGTACTATGTTTTTATATGTCACGCAGGTCGCTGCATCACTGCTATGTTCCGCAAGTTCCACCCGGAACACTTCGTTTGCTCGTTTTGCCTGAAGCAACTGAACAAAGGCACCTTCAAGGAACAGAACGACAAGCCATACTGCCATGGATGCTTCGACAAACTCTTCGGTTAAGTTACTTACAAGATGCCGAGTCGAGGTTGGAAGTCGAGGTACAACACAGTGAATGGTGCGTTCAAACACGCAGAGACTTGATGATATGTTTCAAACTCTATGGATTCATTTTGAGAAAAAATTTATTGAGAAAACTATGGAAAAGAATCTGGTGTGTCTGGAGGAAAAGAAAAATAAAAGGATCAATTCTCCAACCAGTCATAGTTACTGTCCCTTGCATAATAGGTAGTATGTTCATGTCTGCATCTATTCAACAGACTGTTATAGCTGTAGGTCGATACAGACCTTATTACCCATCTTATGTGGTGAAAGGTTTTGCAGAATTATCAACACATGCTTCTTTCGGTAACTTCATTGTTCCGCATTGCTCATACCAATACAAAAGGCGAACTGTTAGAGAATTTCCTACAACCGTGTATATTGGTTTTATAGTTTCATACTGCATTGTGATTAAATTTGCATTAGTATATGTTCATTGTAAATATGAAGAGTGGACTCCGAGTGAATTCTTGTGGTACTTGTGTGAAATAATGAGCTTTAGAATTAATCCTCAATGTAAGATATGTAGAGGGTTTGACATATTCTGTCATTCATTATTATACTACTACTTTGTCGTACTATTTACAAAAATATTACTAAAGTTTAGTGAATTTTTTGTACTAAAATCTATCATTAGATTGCACTCCAGATTGTCAGTGCAGTATAACTGTACAACTCATTTTATATATGCGTAGGGTAGTATGACATCAGTGTTTTAATTAGAGAGGAAAAGGTGCATGAAGATTTTAGAATTCTTCTTAATTCCAGCAAGCAAAAACTGTATTTAAGAAGGAATTGCTTTCATAACTCGTGCTGATATTGAGTTTTGTTGAAAATCTCTTCCTAAGTTAGAATGTTGACAATTGTGCTTCATGTTTTCATGCAATCCCTTATTATTTTATATGCAATAACTTGGCAAGAAATATTGCAAATGAGATTAACACTCAACTGCATACAGGTTGAAAGTGGTGCATTAACTTGTGGCTTTTAGAATTGCAGCACAAATTTTTTTAAATTGTAGTAAACTGTGCACAAATGCATGCACAAAAATGCACCACCAGTATGGTGTAAGCTAAAAAGTTCACTGTGAATAGGATGCTCAACTCTAATAACTGGTATACTAATAGTAACGATGATGCTGCTGTATAGTGCCGTGTTGTCATCACATTGAATGACAAAAGTGCAATACTGATCGTTTGACCGAAGTTGCAATTGTAAACGTTTTTAATGACGTGCACTTTTTACAGCATATTCAAAAAAGCTCATGTTTGGACTATTTTTGTGTTATAGGGTGATCATAGTAGGGAGACATTACTGTATTTTCTGTGCCCAAATATTATATTTTATTATTCTTGTGTTCTTTGTGTCTCTTAACCATATAGAAGCTATTTTGGTAGAAAAGGGGTAAGAGAATAACATAGCTTACTGAAATTTTTTTTTCTCTTCATGGTGTCGGGAGGTATACGTGCTATGTCAGTAATGTTTTAATGCATGTTTGCGTAAATGCATTTGGGCTTTTATATAAACACTTATTGTAGATTGCCTTATTCCTTTCTGGCCACATTCTCATGTACACATTGAATGATGTTTTAACTGGACTTTTCATCATTAGCTTTAGATCAGGTGAGTCCGCCCCTCTTGATATCTGCCTTTGGATCAGTCATCCTCCAAACAAGGGTAGTCATTTTCCTTACCCCCTTCAAACCATATCACATTTCATCTCAGATAGTCTAAGAGCATCCATTCCTGTCGAAATGGAAACTTTAACGTTAGGTTAGTTCTTTCATGCTTAGAACAATATTGTCTCTTTCTCTCATATATATCTTATCTATAACTTTGAGTGATAAGTTCTGCATGAAGAGGATTGTTAATGTTACTGTTTAGGTCTGCTGTAGTGAAGGGTGATTTTGAAGTCCTAAGTCAACCGTTTTTTGTAGCTTTTGTAATTGATTAGTAGGGAAGAGTAATTTAAAGGTTTTATGTAAATTATTTAGCACCTAATATACATAGAGTCATTAAAAAGTTAGGAGTTTTTCCTGCTTGCACTATAACATTGTTTCTAATATTTTTATGCCAAGGTACTTTACTGGTGTCACGGCCGTTTTTTTGTTTTTGCATTGTTCTGCTGTACCACATTATCATAGAACTTCCATAACAGTACTAGCTTTATGGTAATTTGTTGGCTGAATTCACTGATAAAGTTGAAATATTTAATAACTGACTGATTGGATTAATAATAATAATAATAGTTCTGATGATATGAATACAGAGAAGAACAGGCACAGTTTGAGGTGACACCTCTAACTTATTTCTTGAATTGGCATATTGAGAATTTCGTGCTACTTTGCATTATCTGTATATTAATCCTGAATGTGATTCTTATTATGGGTTTATTTTTGTTACATTACCTGGAAAAATTATTTATTGATGCTTCATTTTGATTCTGATCGACTTAGTATTAACTACTCTGGATGTGATTAGGTTTAGGGTTTTTTTGTATTCCATTGCTAGTGATGGTAACACAGTCCCGTTTTTTATGAGGGTAAAACTGCTGATTTTTTTTTTATTTTGCTGTAGATGCATTAGCTCCATTAATATCAGTCATGATAGCATGTAGTACTCAGGTTTTCAAAATTATGAATCTTTCTGTAGGGAAACTAACTTTGATAATGTTATTCAAAAATATCAAGTCTTAATATTGTATTTCTGTAATTGCCTGGGTAAGATTTGTTATAATTCAGTTTGTCTAAGTCATAATGTTTAATTTTATGTAGAATAATCCACTAAAATGTGTCTCACACTAATGTGACTTATCAAGGTTTGAAGACGTGTGTTGCAAAGCCTTATATAAATATATTTTCTTTCTAGGTTAGCAAGACTCATTATTACATTATCGAAAATGAATGAAATATATAAATAATATTACTATACTGGAATAACAAGAAGAGGAACACATTCTTTTTGTGTGCACCAAGCTAACATTTATTGCAGAACTAAGAAATGCATTGCACTACCATACTGAATCAAAAGGGTTTTTATGTGCTAACTTTAGGACTGCACTTATGTGTCAGATTAATTCGTGTTGGCCTGGTGGCCCATTGAAAATACAGTGTGCTGTATTGGTGTTTGGTTGTAGTTGTTAATATCAAAGATAATTGTAACATATTGATAAAATTCATTTTGATATGTTCTCTCTTGTAAACTGTATGCAGTGTTTTGATAAATGCAAACTTAGAATGTGTGGTCTGATACAAGGAAAATGTTAAAAAGTGACTTTTAGAAATAGTCAAGTATAGACTTAAGGTGTTTGATCAGTTTTATATTATTAATGCTCATAAGAACTTCAGGGAAGGTTTTCTAGAACTTTTCACAAATTGGACGCTGTGGCCCAGGCAAGATTCTGTTCTTCAAACAGTTTCAAGTTATGAAAGCTTTTAACCTTGTGTTTATGCAATAAGTATGAAAGGTATTCATTTCACTTTTATTCTTGCCTGTATATATTGTGAAATTCTTGTGACTATTGGGGTGCTGAATATACAGTTTCATGGCAAAATGTGGTTTCCAGCTTCTTAGGAGGGTAATTTCGGCATTTTCAGGTATTTCTGAGATTATGTGAATTGGTTCAGTGCAGTAAGGGTTCTCTGCTTTTACAGTCTGCATTCTGTTAGCAAATGAAGGATATCAGTTCCCTTCTAACTTCTGTTATTATTGAATCATTTCAGCTTTGTATTGCTTTTAATGTTAAGCTCCTATGTTTGGATTATCAGTAATGATATTGAGTTGACTTGAAATTGCTGTCAATTTTTTATACCTAATGGTATAATGAAGTTTCCATTAACTCTTTTCTTTATTGATAATGATAGTTTGGCAATATTGTAATACATTAATTTATTCACAGTATTGTCTCATTTGACAATGTAAACTTGTTCCTTTGCTTATGCGCGCAAAATGGTGGGAAATGGGCCACATAGCATAAAAGACTCATTGCCAAGTTTATGGAAATGAAGTGTGTTAAGTATTACCATTTTAATGGCAGAATATGCAGGACCAATGTATTTTAGAAAAACTGAGTTTTTTCAGGTAATTTTACCTTTACAAAAGATAAGCCTCTGTTCAAGACAGAGGTGGTGACAATCTTCATATTTAGGTGGTCCTAAGTATTTTAAGATTAATGTTTTATAACTCACAGGAAACATCCTCATTGCTGTTTTTTCCTCCTAATCATTATCGTCCACTGCTCCCAGACAGTATTGTAATACCATGTCCTTTCCATGTGCTAAGTTAAGTAAAAGCAGTCTCATTATAACAGCTGTTTCAGTATATGTATCCTCCAGACTCCCAGCATCTCCATGTAGGTTGAATGCATCAAAGCACTTCATATGATTTATTATGGACAAATTACCGTACTGTGCATAGGAATTCCTCTCCTTTTCATTTCTGGTATTTGGCTTGTGCTTTATTGTATGTGGTCCCATAATGGTGACTTGGAGAGTATCTGAATGTGAGTTTTCTTGTTCATAGCACAATATTTTAAAGATGCGTGATTAACTGAAATGGCCAAACAAGGAAATATTGCGCCAAGCACTTCTTTTCATGGTGGGCCCCATCTCAAAAGACTGGCAATCCTGAAGCTTCCAAGACATTTACATATATCCAGGTTCATCTCCTAGGCAACCCAAAAAGAGTGATTCATCTGTCCTTGAACAGAAGTCTGTAGTAATATGGATATATATAACCCCAGTTTATGACAAGCATATTAATTACCTCTCTTAATGCTAATACCCATGTATAAGCTCTCCATCTTAGTGGACTAATAAGTCTGCAATACTGTACCTTATTAAGCTAATAAATCTACAAGACTACAGTTTGTGGGACTAATAAATCACCAAGAGTACAGCTAATGAGGCTAATATAGCTAGCAAAATACATAATGCAAAACATAAAATCAAACCTTTGGATGAAATACAGATGTTTAGTTGGCTATAAACTATTTTATTATAATTTTTAACCTCAAAATAGCAATATATCAGTATATTAAGTATAGTATATTGTGATGTATACGCAATTGTGTTCACACAATAAATAAACTAGTATTTATTTTTCTGCAGCAAACTACCTATTCTGGAAAATCACAGCTTCATAGTTTCCAAGAATGTTTTTATCATACAAAAAACTAAAAGCCTCAAACAAAAATATTTATTTTTTATTCTTTACAGTGTAAGACAGTGGAACTAAACATTTTACCGTGTTAAACATAAGTGGACGAAGTTAATTTCACAGATTTAGACCTAGCCTAACTGTAATAATGACAGTCCAATACACTATTGTATCAAGTAGGGGTGAGTATACAAAACTGCCATGTTAATTAAGAGGTTTTGCTGAATACAAAAATGTGATGATAATATGCTTAAACATATTTAAGTGGTATTTAAATCTAGTGTTTAAAGGGCTTTCTTCAAAACAGAAACAAAAGTTGATACAGTATCTAAATACAGCATAATAGATCAGTTTTGGTGGCCATCTTTGTTTACATGTAATTGTATTTCTTGTTGGTACAGTCGCTTTCAAGAGGTCATTGAGGCAGGATAAAAAAAATTTCTCAGGAGTGCGAACACTGAGACGAAGGTACACTTACCCAACAGCAGACTTGCAATTGTTTCTATATTGCTCAATTAGTGTCCTGCAAGGTAAATGTTTGATGCAATATTTGGTTTTGTTTTGAAAAAAGGATGGTTTTCTTATAGATTTATATTGCCCTTGAGTATGGGCCAAGTTTCTATGATAAAAAACTTATTTGTGCGTCTTGAGAGATGATACTCTTTGAAATGTTAAGGCCTGTCCACACGAGCGGGCCTGATCGGCGTGCTCTGGGGTTGATGGGCAAATTCTGGCGGGTTTACCCGTGAATGTTGTCCACACGCGTGATGCGATGGAGAGGTGGGCGTGCCCGACGATGCCAGTAGTGCATTCAGTGCGGTACGATAAACATGGTGCCTACCGCAAAGAAGTTGATATTGAGTAGCATGATAATTGCTTTGTGTGTAAAGAAAAAGAAGAAAAAGAAGAGAATATGGTGCAAAGAATGGCTCAGTAAAAGAAATGTATATGGTTAACGTACGTCTGTCAGGGTCGAAGCTCAAGCCATCGGGTACCACCATGGTGATTTTGCTACAAGACCCATCGGGCAATTTGACGGTTTGCCCGTCAAGTGTGCCCGTTAGAGGGGAGGTCCGCCGATCAGGCCCGGTCGTGTGGACAGGCCTTTATCTTCTTAAATTCCAGGACTTGAGATGCTCTTAAACATTTACCATGATGTAGAGTATCTAACTTTAACAGAATTATCATGTAAAGCATGACATGTAGTAAGTAGCCCCACAAAGGCAAAGCTTAGTTTTGGTAAGTGTAAGCCAGGTAACTCAGACTGGCAGAGCCTGTGGAAACTTTTTCAGTAAGGTGAAGTTATGGTCAACCTCGTCTTCAATTTATCGATTTTTTTTTTTTTTTGCTGGATAGGCTAACACCAGGGATTAGGTTAGACTAGAGTGTAAGTGATCAGCTCAAGGCTGTTATTACTGGTGTCAAGGGACAAACCTTTCTAAATACTCGGCACTGTCAAAGATTAAAAAAGAATAAAAAATTAAAAGTTTATGTTAAAACACAGATTGAGGAAGCCTACGGATTGCTGAAAAAGAATTATAGATATCACATGTGGTAATGAACATATTCAAACTACAAAAAGGGCATTTAATGTTCTGGTGTTGGCTTGTGAATTATAGCTATAGCTAAATCTCGCAGGCTTTTAAATGTTTCCCAAGTTCTGTTGCCTATTTAGTGAGCCATTTGCTTTTGATTTATAATCAAAAGCAAATGGCTCACTAAAAAGTCAACAGAACTTGGGAAACATCTCAAAACCTGCGAAATTTATAGCTATACTTCACAAACCAGCAATATAGCACATAAAGTGCCTCTTTATAGGTTGAATATTATGTTTATTATCAAAATTCTAGTATCTAATCGATTCTTTTTCAGTGATTCGCATGCTTCCTCAATCTCTTAATATTTGCATAATTTTATCTTTATTATTAAGAACTATCTATGATATTCCAATTTCATAAAAGATGGCCTATCAGTTTTTAATATATTTGATTAGTTCTTTAACAAAAAATAACAGATACATGTAATAGTATTATTGTTACAAGAGGACCCAAACCTTTAAGGATAAATGCCGTTTATCTCGCTAAACAATGCTGATGAATTTTCCCAAAGGAACAGGGATTAAATAAGATACAACAAAATTTATAGCATTCAGATATCGACGAATAGAATAAATTCGATTAAATATCATTAGATGAAATGGGGAACGTAGCTAAAAATGGCATTTCAGAATTCAGTACTCAGTAGTGATACGAGATCGTGGTGGTGGTAAGACGTGGCTGCTCTTTACTCCCGAATCTAGCGCTTAACAAACATTGCTTTGTGGTTGTTTGGAAGCAACGCCGTGTCTTTTTATAGGTTAAAATTAAAGCAATATTGTTGTAAGTTTCATCCCACGATGAGTGCTATTCGTACCATGCTTGTGGGGTAAGGGCAGTTCATGAGTAGAACCTGGGTTGTACCTACATAGAAGCAAGAAATGTCCCGATCTTGCTGGAGTACATAAAGAAAAGATGATTGGAAATTGCAAGAACACCATTTGCAATATGATCAGGAAACTCTGAAGGATAAACTGGTCGGGGCCTGACGCTATGGCAGATAGCTGATCACATTTCTGCAAAGGTGCAAGATGAGGTCATCATCGACAAGGTGGGAGAGTTATTGGATGCCGAAGAATTCAAGTTGATGATAAATTTACAGAGAAGTAACATGAAATATGAAACTGGGGGGAAAGAGAGGTGATGCAATTCGTCTTCATGTGACGATGGTAACGTTGGCAACATAACTATAAAAACCGTAAGAATTAGGTACCAGTAACAGAACTAGAAGCGATATGTTTTGGCTTTAATTCGTCATATTTCAAAGTTTTAAAAGATAAATCCCATAACACGTACTCACACACACAATGCCATATTTTTTGTTTTTGTTTTGTTTTTCAATTATCCTTTAGCAATTCTTTGCCATTGTTTGTTTTACCAAAATAAGCTCAGCAAAAATGTTTATAGGTTTAATTTTTTACCAATGCCAGTAGTTAATTGCATTATTTATTGCTAAACAAGTAATTATACAAAATATGAATTCGTTAATTGTAAATGCTTGGAAATGAAAACCAGTGATAGCAGGAGGCAGACGAATTTCAAAAAAGGAACAAAGCGAAGATATGAATACAGAACTAATAGGCTGCCATTGAGCAAATCGGCTAACAAACACTTTATTTTATCTTATTTGGAATGCTTCAACATTCCATGTAGCTACTTTTGTAAACTATTCTTCTCACTGTTTGTCGGAACATACTTTGGCATAATCTGGAGTTTTTTTTTTCTCTCTCTTTTTTTTAATCTATCCCAGTATGCAAAATGGTTAATTTTTTATTCAGTCCAAGGTCAATGCACTGCCCAAGATGACGATTATCGGTCATTGTTTTTCCCGCGTCAATTTTGAAAATTTGTTTGCTTTGTCTTACCTGAATGGTGTAGCAAAATTCTTTTAAGTATTTCTAATATTGAAGATTATAGATATAATAATTTATTAAGATTGTTATTATCATATCGTTAAGTTTTATGCTGAAAGTCTAAGAATGCATAATATTGATTTATTATTAATAAATTCAACAATGAAATTATAGCAAATTGATATAGTTTTTTAAATGCAAGAGGTGATAACTATTTTTTTATTTTTATTTTTAAGATATGTCGAAAGAAAATTGAAACAAGTTTGGTCAGAATAAACCAAAAGGCTCTAAATAACTAATTTCCGCTATAAAATTAATTAAGTTTGGTGTATTTGTCAAATTTAAAGCAGTACCGCCTATGCGAACAAAAACATTGTCAGTTACTATTTAATAGATATTTTACTTTATTTTATAGTTATTTTAAGTGTCAATAGATGTCCATAGCGTCGGCATCACAGGCATCCACAGACTTCCAAAAAATGCTAGATGGCTGAGGAGACGACACGAGAATATTAAGAGCTCTATTTTTAGATAGAATAACTAATATACTAAAGCTGTAGATATAGATTAATGATTTAAAATTGCAGATATTTAACAATTTAAAGCTATTAATCACCATTAAATCAAAAGCTAGGTCATTGGAGAGCTATTATATATTTTTTATTTTGTTTTCGCTTTGGGATTGGCTATGCTTTCTTCTTTTATCGAAAGGACTTCACAAAAGTCTTCGAAGATCTCTAATTTCAAAATAATTCTAACTCTGCATAGGACTGAATGCTTATTATGATTCACTTCAAGTTATTGCGTCGTACATTAACTCGTGGTCGCCATTTTAAAATGCATATCAGTTGAAAACTTAATCTGCTTTATGTTTTACCATATAGCTTTAGCAAAATACATTTAAAACGAAGCAGTTTCAAGTAAAATCTATAATTATTCGGACTAAGTGCTATTAATCCAAATTAACTACTGTAATAGTAGATAAATACTAGATGAAAAACTTTTATTTACAATATTAAAATAATAAAGACAATTGTTAATTTTTTCTTCAACGTTTGGCATAGTTGTTAGCTATGGTTTCTATTTATATTTCTTTTAATTTTATTGTGATAAAGTTAAATATTCGTTCGCTCCAGACCAAATGCGTAAATTTTACATATTTATTCATATTTCGTATTTATTTGGTGACATTTTTTCTCATCTTATACTTATACACAATGAAGGAGATATCTTTGCTTAGTATAGGCGAAAGCGTTGCCAGTTACCACTTACCAAGTTACCAGTCCACTATTTGATTTAACCTGTTCCTACTCTGTGTCCCAGTAAGAAGAACAGGCAAATGGGTTTCTTGCCAAAAAAACAAGAAACATTGAGGAACTGGATCTCTATGAGAGCATAATGGAGGCGAAAATAACGATAAGAAGAAGAATTAAGAGGCTAGCCTATAGCCTATATACCTAGTGTTATCGACAGTGCAATGGATCATCAAGTTTGTGAAGCCCTTCGGCTGCTCGTTTTCTACAGAGTTAAGGAAATCGAAAT
>NC_087216.1:23766362-23810200 GCF_015104395.2 Macrobrachium nipponense | reverse complement strand
GTTAAGGAAATCGAAATATCAGCCATCACTTCACATTATACAACTGGGAAAATAGAAAACCGAAAATGGTAATAAAATGTTTAATATTTAGGTAGATCTAGGTACCTATCCGCAGCGGCTCCTTGTCAAAATTTACTACCTCTGGTAGCTCGTTATTTATATTTTTCAAATTGTTTGTTAATTTGTGTTAGCCTTGCCTTACTGGTTTAGACTAGGCTATTAGCATCGTTGATGTCAAACTACAGACAAACTACCTACTAAGGTAAACAACCGACTGGACTGACCAACTCACTGACTACCGCGTTTGTGACCACCCCCCGAAAAAGTTTTTAAGACGTCCTGAGACCGGAGATGGTCATCAGTCATGAGTTGTTGGTGGTGATTGCAGGAGCTCAAGACCTCTACTCTCCTTTCGAAGTGAGTATTTTCTCCAAAGTTAGAAATTAAGGCCATATTTTAAGATTGAACAAAGGCTAATGAAAAGTGTGGCCAACGCAGTGCACACTACCCCCATGATCCTTTCGAAATTTTTACTTTTCAACTAAAAATGTTTCGAAGATTGACGCCATCTCAATGTTTGCGGAGTCGCTTGTGTCAACAAACTTCCCATTTCCTGTGCTAAATCCGCACACCACTTGTACCCATAGATGCTGGGGCACTTTCATCGCAACAATTGTAAACATTGACTTCCAACCACTACTTATCCAAGGGAACTACAGCATTCTTTGTGCTCTTCAATTGTTTATCAGTGTTGTCAATTGGTATGTGTTTACCCTCCAAACTGGGTATAAGACTTACAGAAAACCAGGGAAATAAGTTAAATTAGCGCATCTATTTGTAGTATATATACATATTACAGCAATTTTATCATTACTGCATTACTATAACAACTAGAATTCATGGAAACTGTTTGTAATTGCATCGCCGTATGTGTGAAGCTCCACTAGATTGCCAATGATGAGTCATTTTTGTTGTTGTGTCGTCTGCTTGTAAGTAGTATATAGGTACATCAGAAATATTTGTAATTTTTGGGGGTTAATTTGGTTGCAAATAAAGGGATAATAGACATGAATTAAATAAACGTTTTGAAGTAACGAAGTAAAGTTAAACTAAATAATGAGTAAAGTAAACAAGGGAACAAAGCTTTGCACCTCATACACCGCATACTCGTGTGCTACCCGTAACTGTGTTTGTGGAGTGACTGCTCAGGAACCAGGAACAGCAACGTAGTTAAAGTGCAAATTGGAGTGAATTAAGACCAAAACGTGTATAATAACAATCAAGCAAGCACTGTGGAGTTTCAGTTGTGACGGCAGTAAGGATAAAACCACCGATTACAAGGTAAAAATAAATTTCAGTTCAAACCCTGACCCCGTGAATAAAAAGTTTCATACTTTCACTAATATAGGCAACAAAATGTTTTATTGTGCTGATTACAACTGCAATCTTGGGTAAGATCAATAAACGTTACATATATACGCTAACATTGTTCAAATGAGTACCGGGAAGGCTGGGAAAGATGGCAAATTGTCTGTGGTTAGAACGGCTAGTCACGCGACTGCCGCCATATTGGATTTCAAAACTGCCTTGAAAACATATTTTACAAAGAGCTCACATGCTTATTTTAGTTTGTATGGGGCTTTCATATATCACATTGTTGACGAAACTTCAATCTTTTGAATGGTATGCTTAAAGATGTAATTGTATTCTTGTTTCACCAATTAAATATTGAGTGAATAAGGCCGAGCCTCGCAATGACGATGGATCGACTGCGGTTGTTTACCCTATACCTAGGTATAGCCTAAGTATATTAAGCAAAGTAGCTCTAGGTAATAACACCACGTCGGGTATTTCTTTGGAAATTACAGTTTACTATAATATTTGGGTCGCTTATTAAGAGGTTACTGTGATTTTTTGTGGGTCGACTGTAATTAACCCCACAGGGGCAAGTACTTAACACGGCAAAATACATTTGACACCCCAATCCAGAGTAGCTGCCATATTCACAGGAATATTCCTTGCAGTCAGTGCAGAGTTATTGCCTAGAATTACCTCAAGTTAGAAGGATGGTTCCAAGGGGTGAGGGTAGACTGACTAAAATGTAGTTCATAGCCATTTTAGACCTTGTTGGGTAAAAGCACAACGTCCTAGGAAAGGTTAGGTAAAGGTAGTTCTGGTTAGGTTGTATTCACTTGGGAATGCCAACTACAGACAAAGGGTACCATAGGGCAGGCCATGTGACCCCTCCATCTATATTGGCCCGCTTGGTACTGCTTTGGTTTCATCTGAAGCCTACTTTCACAGCAGACACAGACATTGCCAGTGACCTGTAGTATAGGCTACGTAGGCTAGAAATGTAAGAAAAAAGGTTAATTTTAAGGACAACTACAGAAATGGAAATGTAGCCTATTGAAAAGCACCAGTTTCAGCTTTGTAACATATATTAGGTACATCAAAAACCACATAAATCAGTTCTGCATTTGGCAATTCGTGTGTTTAAATTAGCAGACACTGAAGGCTGTTCACAGTAATGATGAATAGAAGCATATCTCTTCCTTAAAAATAGACATGTTTTCATGGTAGTCATGACACTTACAATGCAAATGCTAAACATTTGTCATATAATGAAGGTCATAGTCATGGTAAATGTTTTAAGTTGGTCAATTTGACATCTTTATAGTTTAAAGTATTCTGTTTATGGGTCAAATAGTGTCATTTTCAAAGGAAAGTGAAGAAGCTATGGCAAAGTCTTGTTTTCTGAATATTCTGTTATTATAACTACACTTAGCACATAGGCTATGTACTACATTAGTGATCAAGATACACAACAAAACTGGATTCAAACTACTAAACATCTCATAGAATTAAGGTCTTTTCGCTTTGTATAACTTTACCAAAATACTCATTTTATATACATTACTGTAATGTTAATCAGAATGTTGGGAAGGATGCATGTTGGTTTGAGTGCCATAAATTAAAGGAATTATTTATTTGCAGTGGTTAAGGTGAACTTATAATTTTGGGGATTTTTTGAGAATCTTAATTTTTGTGGCATTTACATCTTGAGACATAACTGTATATAGTAACTTTGCTTAAAATTGGCCAAGTGTGACTGCAAATGTTTGGCTGATACTAGTTACAACTGTGGCTTAAAATGTCCTGAATTTTTGTTTTTGAAGGTTATCAATTTTGTGAAGCTTGAGAAACCTTTGAGAACTTTTATTCTAATTGCTTAAATGACTTCTCTGTCAAGATAAAATCTCTACCACAGTCGTAAGTTATAAATTTATTTAGGTAAGTTATAATACTGCTTTAAGTATTCTGCAAGTGTCAGCCAGCTGGAAATACTAATGACTTTCAGTAACCAATGTACAGTTGTCACATTCCACATCATCCCTTCATGAAGTGAAGATATGTACAAGGCTGCTTGTCACGTCAGTGTACCCTGAAGATAATTAGACTATTTGGCCTCTGCTGACATATAGAGAAAGCTCGTAGGTTAGCTAGCTGAGTACTCAATCCTCTATGGTCAGCCCCATTTTTGTGGGGGGGACACTGCTATATCACTTTATAACAATCGTGTAAAATTTAAAAGGAAAAATGAAAAGTACTTTGTGTTTATTTTTATTCATCTTTTAAATGTTTTTAAACCTTTCAATTGTTCATCAACTAGTGAAGAATTACAGTGCATGTAAATTGAGTAAACAGGCAAGTTTCTCCAACGAAACATATTAGTATACAAGATAATCTAAACAAGAATACAACAGAACTACTGAACTTCTTGACCCACCATGCTATGGAGAGTTTCACTTGGGTTTACATACTAAAGTTACTTGCATAAGCAGTATTTCTCAAGATTACATTATACTGTATGTAATGTAACAGTCAAAATGTCTATGTACAAGGCTTCTGATTCTGAAGTAACAAAGGAATATCAGGAACCCACAAAACCTAAGATAACATGGGAAAACTATGTATGTATATAATTTGACTTTCTATTACTGTACGCCATTACAACCCCACCCCATAGATCTGCAGTAATAGCAACAAGCAAGTCACTGAATGGGGTTGTAGTGGAGTACAGTAACAGAAATAGTCAATTGTTCTGACACGAGATACAAACCTTTCGGTCCTTTTACAATAGGAAGGTTACTAGCGGCAGCTGGATAGGTTGTAAGCTTTCGAACAAGGGGTTTGGTAGTTAACTGCTTATCCGACAGTGCACGCGCCACGCGACTGGGAGGTGAAGAATCACTTTTTCTTTCGGCCTGCCTGTGTGTAGACGTGTGTATCATCGCTCTCTGCCCGCTTCGTCGTCGTTGCTTTCGCATGGTTGTGTTTTCTTTTTCTATTTATCTAGTGAAACTGAATTGTAAGTACAATCATTTCAACTTTATTTCCATTGAAGTCAATTGTGAATTAAAGGATCATGGTTTCACCACGCCCTCCGATTACCCGAGTGCCCGGGACTGAAGGGTGTAAGTGCGGGAATTCAAAGTTTCCCAGAATGATCCTCTTATTGTGTGTGCTCGGTGCCGAGGGCGGGAGAGCGCTCGCTCTGAGCCGTATATTTTAGTTGGAAATGTGCGAATGAAAATTGTAAGTAAGTACTCTTTTTCATTTATATTTTTTTTTTACCTGTGTGCTCAATGCCGAGCGAATGCGCTCGGCACGAAACCTTATTCTGTATGAAAGTGGAATCGCAAGTACAGTATTTTTTGTTCATTTTCATATATTAATTTTAATTGCATCAATACTCATTTTGGATCAGTTTCCGCTCTTACCCGGAAATTGATCCTTCCCCCTTTTATTTGTATGAAGTGAAATCGCAAGTGCAGTATTCTTTTTCATTTTCATGTATTATTTTGATTGCATCATTTTCTTTGGATCAATGTTTCCGCTCTTACCCGGGAATTGATCCTTCCCCCTTTTATCTTGTATGAAGTGAACCGCAAGCGCAGTATTCTTTTCATTTTCATATATGTTTTGATTGCATCAATTCATCGTGGATCAAGGTTTCCGCTCATAATCGGGATGGATCCTTTCCCCCTTGCGCTCGGTCCGAGGGCGCAAATGCGCTCGACCCGAGCCCTTTATTCATTGTGAAGTGAAATCGTAATGCAAGATTCTTTTTCATTTTTATATCCTTTTATTGTTGATGGCATCAATCATCAATATTCTTTTTGGATCAAGATTCCGCTCAGCCAGGATTTGATCCTTATGCCCTTGCACTTGGTGCAGAGGCACGATTGCTCTCGGGCCCTGTAGTATTTTTGTTTTGGGTACATGGGTGCTGTGCGGGGATGGGGAACGAGAATCCCCCCCCTCCCCGCTCAGCTCCCTTGGATGGCCGTTCCCCTTTTGGGGGGGGGGGGAGGTTATCTGGGTCTTTCTCCTCGCCCGATCCATCGAGCGCGGGGGAGGGAGCTCGGTGCCCCGATGTACAATTGTATTCGGGGTCTTCCACTCCTTCGGAGTGGGGCTCGCCCCCCCCGCGCGAGGGGACTCCCCCACCACTAATCACTCTACTGTTACTTCCGCAGGTGCTACTGCCACGAGGGTTGACCTTGGTCAGGTATGGGCGTCCTTCGGTCTGCAGGGCGTGCCTAGTGTCCAGGGGCTGCTGCTCTATCTGCTTGGGCCTGCTGCGGTCACCCATGGAGCGGTGACCACGACAACGATGTCGACTCCAGGTGACGCCGTCCCTCCTCACCTGGTGTACTCACCTCACGTGGTGACAGTCTCGCCTACAGCCGCTGTGCAAGGCCGTTCACCGTACCGAGGGGGGGCCGTGCCGCCGCCGCTCGTGGTTGCCACGCTGCCGCGACCACACTCCCTCTGCCCTAGAGCTCGCCCCTGGACCTGCCGCCGGTACCTGGATGTCGCTGGCTGCTGCTCCACCTCCTGTGTTACCGGTGCTCCCTGCCGTACCTGCCGATTCTGTGCTGGCTGTCCCTGCCGTTGCTGTGCTGGCTGTCCCTGCCGATGCTGTGCTGGCTGTGCCTGCTGTTCCTGCCGTTCCTGAGATGCCCATACCTGCTGACGTCGTCCCTGTTCGTGGTGGTACTGCCCCAGACTTTGGTCTGTCTGTACAGGTGCGTCCGGGCCCTGTGGCTTCGGCTACAGCAGCTCCGGCAAGGAAGAAGACTACGGGGACCAGAGGGGTACCGGCCAACACCGGTACTTCCTCGCCTGGTGTCAGGGGCTCTGCCACTACACCAGGTTCCGTCTTGGCCTCTCGTCCGCGAGAGATACCGAGTGTACCGTCACCTACCAGTGACCGTGCAGCCAAGAATCAGGCGCCAGAGCTCGCTCGGCGCCGGTTTCACGGCACGGAGTGGAAGGCTGGTGAGAGCCGCTCAGGCGCCTCCCACCAGGCCAGCTCTCGCTCTCACGGCGACCAGCTGGCTACCCGGGCTGACGTGACGGTCTCTGACCGGCCACGTGCCGAGGCTGGGAAGAGGTCCCCCCGATCGCCGGTGCCGTGGCTGTGTAACACGCCGTGAGGACTAGCACCGGTCTCACCATGACAGTGGTCTCTGCAGGTCGCCCGACCGTCGCTCCCACAGGGAGCATGCGGATACGGCTACCAGCAGCAGTTCCCCTGACACACGAGATCGGGGCCGCTGTTCTCGGTCCAGCCGTTTTCCCCAGGTAAACGACTCGACTAGGCGTGCAGCTCGATCCCCACCACGGGTTGGCGATCGCCTGCAGCCCTCCAAGCCCGCTGGTTCAGCCAGCGAGCGAAGGGGAGCGTCAGGTCTTCCTCTCCCGTGCCTTCAACTTCCTCGGTTTATACTGGGAAGAGCGAGGCACAGCGCGGTGATCGTGAGGGGCGCGCCCCGCACGATCCTGTCACGACGCCGTATGTACCAGGCACAATCTTCGGACCGACCAGGACGTATGCGCAAGTGGCAGGAGGAGACCGGGAGGGCTGTCACTGTTCCCCCTCCTGAAGGGGGGGGGGGGGGGGTTCTCGGAAAATGCTCTTGTTCGAGGGGCTTGACGGTCCTACTCTGCAAGATGCTGTGACTTCCGAGATCCAGAGGAACTTTGTCAAGATTATGGCGCTGATTCGTCAGCACAACGACCTCAGGGAAGGTACCAGCAGAGCCCACGTCTCGGCTCGAGTTGTTTTGGGGCCCGAAAGGGAACCCAAACCGACGGTGGGTCTGCCGCGATCGGAGATTGCCGATTCTGTGTTGAACCAGGTAGAATCTCTCGTCTCCAGACAAGAAGGCTCTCTCAGATCTGGCCGATCGAACAAGCTACTTCCACCTCCTCTACTGCGACAGCGGCGTTTCTACGTGTCTTTGGACACCGTATTTGAATACCCCTTCGATCCTCCCGAGAGGTTTCGACCTCGACGAGGACTGGAATGAGTCGGAGGACGGTATCGGCTCTCTCCTGTCAGGTGTCGATCAGCCCCACCCAGACGACGTTCACAGTGGCGGCAGACCCTTACCTACAGTGCCCCCCAGATGCTGAAGCCTTGCCGGGGATGGGGGGGCTTAGGGTTCAGCAGCTGGGCCCTGATGCCTGGTGGGAACTACTTTCTCGCTGGGCCTTGGTGCCCAGCTGTTGATCCAACTAAATAAGTCAGCTCTTTTCCTTTTACTAAAACTTTTCATCCTTCTGCTTCCTCCCCCTATAAGGTACAGATTTTATGTTGATGACTTTTGGATGTGGTTTTGGACATGATTTGGACTTACTCATTGGATTTGGTGGAGGGTGAGGATGGTTGGCATGCCACCTCACCCGTAGAACTCGAGTACCTAACGTGGTCGAGCGAGGGGAAAGTTCATATGTCAAACCCTGCTCTTAGTGCTGGGTCTGATCTCGACGGACATCATGACGCCTTAAGCACTGAGGGTGGGGTGTATATCTGGGTGGTACCCCTAGGGCAGCCCTGTATGGGATAACACTCTCCTCTAAATGTGGCTCCATGGTGGGTGGGGGGCTACCTGGACGAATCATAAATCCTTCATCTTATGGCGACATTAATTAGACCTTCGGTTGACGACTAAGGTCCATTGTAACTCTGGAGCCTTTTTCAAATGAGCTCCTTGTTACAAACATTCTGCATGTGAAACCAGTCCCTTTAGACTGGAATTATGACACAATTTTTAATGAATTTTGTAAATTTGGGAACATCAAAGAATTACGGAATAAACTTGGCAAAAATTATGGTTTTTTGAATTCTGGATAATTTTCAACAATGAATCAGAAGCTCACAGAGCGTTTAGAGAATTTAGGTCGGATTCTATTAGTGTTGGACTTGTAGAGACAGAAGAGGTCCCTAGGTATCTTGACATTTATAAACCACCAAATGAAATAAAAGATGCTAGTAGAATAAGTAAAATATCCAGATCACCAGACCCAGCTAAGTGGTTAATTATCACTACACATGGTGAGAGAGGCAACCTCTTCAAGGTGAAAAGGAGGTTGGGTAAGCCAGAAGATCGGCAACGTTTGGGAGCCCAGAAGTAACTCGCTTTGGGCGTAATAGTTTTTTAGTCCATACCAAGACAGATGTTCAATCGATAATGCTCCTAAATTTGAAGCTTGATCCTGAGGGTATGGTAAAAGAGGTAAAACCTCACTATAATTTTAGTTATGCGAAGGGTGTTATCTTTAATGAAGATCTACATGAAATGGATGAGGAGGAAATTTTGGAAATGTGTCCAGACGTGGTTTGGAAGGTTTTTAAAGTGCCCCGCTCATCGATGCTTATTTTATCATTTATAAATTCTTTCCTGCCATCTGAAATTATTCTTGACAGTGAAATCATGAAAGTTCGTCCTTATAGACCGAGAGTGCTCCAGTGCTTTAAATGTTTTGGTTTTGGACACTCCTCTAATGTTTGTACCAGAAACAAACTCTATGAATCGTGTGGCCAGCCTGAGCACGACGAATGTTCTGGACCGGTAATTTGCATAAACTGTAAGGGTGAACATCGAGCCCGTGATAAGAAATGTAGTGAATTCAAAAAAGAACAAGAGGCATTACTAAAATCTACTGCTGAATACATCAGTGTGGGACAGGCCAAAAAGCTGTTGGGCAGGAAATCCTATTCGGATGCCTTGAAGGCACAACAATTGAGTACTGCTTCTTCTAGTGCCCCTTCTGCTGGGGTTTTCCACAGCCCCTCTAGTGGGGCACCCCGTGCCCCCCTGTTGGGGCTTCCCGTGCCCCCTGGTGGGGCCTCCCATGCCCCCCTGGTGGGGCTTCCCATGCCCCCCCTGGTGGGGTTTCCCACGTTGCAGAGAGACTGGTTAAGCCACGGGAACCTGTTGATTCTAGGGTTCAAGCCAGATCTCAGTATGACGACGACTTCTCTGTGTCAGGGACATTGCCAGACATTGAGCCCTCGCCTGATCCTGACATTACAGTGCACTGTGGAGATGACGGTAAGGAGATGGAGGCCCTTCTTATTCATCAGAAGAGGTCTCTTTCTCCCTCTTCGCCTCATTCACGGTCATTCAGATATCAAAGGAAAAACAAAAGCAAAACTGAAAGGGCAAGTGAAGGCCCTTCATCAAAAAGATCTGTAACACCTAGATCTAGATCAAGTAGTACTGGTAAAGCTAAGATATCTCTCACCAGGACACAGATTCCTAAATTAGTAGAGAATTTTAAGATCCCTTCCTCTGAATAATGGCTCTCATGCAGTGGAACATCCATGGCTTTATACCAAATAGAGAGCAGTTCGGGTTCTGTTTAGGGAACATGATTTATCTGCGATGTGTCTACAAGAGACAAAGTTAGGAGAGCACACACCCAATGTGGGTTTTAATTATTCATTTCATAGGTCTTCACCCCTGATAGGTGTACGTGCTCAGGGAGGCACAGGCAGCATAGTCTGTTAATCACAGGGTTGTTCAATTGAACACTGTGTTGCAGGCTTGTGCAGTCCAAATTTTTAATTATAAATGGATCACAATTTGCTCTCTACCTTGATCCATGATTAGAAAGTAGATTGCAGGATGCTCAGGGTAATCCCTGCCAGCTAGAATTAAACTACCTACAGACACTGATAGACCAGCTTCCTAAACCCTTCATTCTGATGGGGGATTTTAATGCCAAGCACACCCTTCGGGTTGAGCCAAACTGCGACCGGTGGGGTTTAATAATAGAACAGCTGCTTGACTTGAAAGACATCACTTTAATGAATGATGGTTCCCCTACAAGACATGATGTTTTTCATAATACTGATTCAGCCATTGACCTCACTATCTGCTCTTCGTCTTTGAGGTTAGATTACCAGTGGGTAGTAGACCAGAATGATCATGGCAGTGATCATTGGCCCATTCACTTAAAAGTATAAGAAAAATATTCCATCTCCATGTTTACCAAAATGGAAGGTAGGGGAGGCTGACTGGGGATTATTAAAAAAATCTACTGAAATTGATCAAGAGATAAATGATTTTCAGAGCCCAACATCTGCTTATGAGTATTTAATCAGTGTATTGTTGTGTGGTGCCATGCTGTCTATTCCTCGAACTTCTGGTAAACCTCGGCGTCCTCTAGTACCTTGGTGGAGTGATGCATGCGCATTGAGCCGAAAGATAACAAGAACTTGCTACAAGAGATATCGTAGATATCCTTGCTTGGTAAATAAAATTATCTATAAAAGAGCTCTTGCTAAGCAAAAGAAAACATTTAAGCAAGCAAAGAGGGAATCGTTTATCAGATATATAAGCGAATTAAAATATGATTCGCCGATGTCATTAGTCTGGAACAGAATCCGAAAGCTGCAAGGGAAATTTTCTCCACCTCCCTTGCCTATATTGAAAATTGATGGCTTCTTCATATATTACTCTCCTGCATTCAGGAATATCAGGGATGGTACCACGGTTGTTCCTGCTGTTAGTTTAAATTCAGTCTTTTATAATCTTCCTTTCACCATGAAAGAATTAGATCATGCAATCTCGTTATCTTCCCCAACATCTCCTGGGGAAGATGATATACTGTACTCAATGATTTTTAATTTGCCTAGAAGTACAAAACAATTTCTTTTAGACATTTTAAACAGTTTTTGGCTTTCAGGAACTTCACCAGAGTCTTGGAAGATATCGATTATTGTACCTGTTTTAAAACCTTTTAAAAGATTCCTTCCTTCCTAAGAACTATAGGCCAATTGCTCTAACCAGTTGTGTTAGCAAGGTTTATGAGAGGATGGTCAATGCTCGACTTGTGTGGTATTTGGATTCAAAGAATCTTTTATCTAATCGGCAGTTTGGCTTTAGGAAAAATAGAAGTACTTCCGACCCTTTGATGTTCCTTACTCGGGAGATACAGAATGCTTTATCTGTGCAAAACCAGACTGTTGCAGTGTTCTTTGACCTAGAAAAAGCCTACGACACTACCTGGCGAGGGGGTATCCTTATGCAACTTGTTGAGTGGGGAATTGTGGGTAATTTGTTTTATTGTCTTAAAGATTTTTTATCAGAACGTTACCTGAATGTAAGAGTGGGCTCTTACATTTCTTCTGCTTACCCTCAAGAAGAAGGGTTACCTCAGGGAAGTGTCCTTAGTTCAACACTCTTTAATGTAGCTGTCAACGGTCTACTAGAACAAGTTCCTGTTGGGGTCCATGGTCTGGCCTTTGCTGATGATTATGCAATAATCTGTAGTAAGTCTACAGCTGTTGAAGCTTGTCAAATGATCCAGACTGCTATTAATGCTTCAACATCATGGGCCAGTGCTAAAGGGTTCAAATTTTCACCAGAAAAAACCAAAGCTATACGATTTTGTCGATTACGAAGAGTGGAAGAGATCCCTACGCTGTTTTTAAACGATTCGATTTTACCTTATGAAGATAGCATTAAGTATGTAGGTGTTACATTTGATAAATAATTAAATTTTATTCAACATGTTAATGAAGTTGTATGTAACGTGAAGCTTCGTCTTAATATTCTTAAAAGTTGTGTCTAATTTTAATTAGGGGGCAGATCGAATCACCCTTTTGAGGATGTACCAGGTTTTATGCCTAAGCCAAAAAAATTGATTTAGTTGCAAAAGTTTATGGTTGTGCGTGCAAGACAACATTGCAGAAATTAGATGTTGTCCATAATATGGCTTTACGTATTTGTACGGGAGCCTATAGAACTTCTCCAGTAGAAAGCCTATATGTTGAGTCAGGTTTCCCCCCACTATTTATCCGTAGGGAGGAATTAGGCTCGAGAGTCATATCAAGAGTACTTACATCAAAGCTGAACCCCAGCTATAAGTATGTTAGAGAACCAACTGATAGAGCCCCAAATAGATCTAGACTGCCAAAGCCACTTGAAGTTCGACTAGCAAGCTCTGCCAGGGAGGTGGGATTACTACCTCCTGCAGTAGCTGAAATTTCGCCCTCAAAAGTTTCCTCCTTGGAATAGACCATGCCTAGAGATCTGCCCAATTAGGGACAGCAGGAGCAACAATTCTGGTGATCAGTTGAGGGCAAGTTTCTTGGACCATGCTTCCGAACATGGTGATTCTAATCATATATATACTGATGGCTCGAAGGGTTCTGATGGTGTTGGTTGCTCTGTAGTCACTAGTGATAATATAATTAAAAAGAAGCTTCCATCTAATTCTTCTGTTTTTACAGCTGAACTGCTGGCAGTTTTGACTGCTCTTAAATATATTTTTTACAGTTCTTGTACTAACAAGGTTTTTACCATTTTTACCGACTCTTTTGAGTGTTTTATCTTCTCTTAAAAGCCTAGTCTCTTGCCACCCTTTAGTGCAAGAAGTAAAAGATTGGTTTTATCTTTTAATTAATAGAAGAGGTTTTTCTGTTAGGTTTTGTTGGGCTCCGTCCCATGTTGGATTTGTTGGGAATGAGCGAGCCGACGCTGCTGCTAAGGCTGCAACTAGGCTTAGGCACATTTCCAACATGGGTGTCCCTGTTTCCGATTTTAAAAGTACCATTCGATTTTATTGTAGAGACCAGTGGCAGGCCCACTGGTCTACTTTAGATAATAATCTTAAATTAAAAACGATTAGGCCTTCTGTTCATCCTTGGCCTCATTGCCGGATGGATAGAAGGTCTGAGATAGTTTTAGCTAGATTACGTATTGGCCCCACCAAATATACTCACGGGTATCTAATGATGAGTGGAGCGGATAGGCAGGTTCCTCGCTGTTCCACCTGTCATGTGGATTTGACTGTGGTGCATATTTTGGTGGAGTGCCCTCATTTTGAAACTAAACGTAGAGCTTGTTTGCTGGCAAATAAGACTCTTGCCGATATTTTAGGTGAAGGTGCTCAGGCAGAGCAAATTATGACATTTAAAAAAAATATTGGTCTTTTTTACGAATTGTAATTTTCTTTTGTTTTAGGTTTCTTGTTTGGTTTTTATGAATGAATGATTTGTATGTTAGATCGGTTGTGTGTGTTTGTTTGTGTGACAGTGACTTTTTTTATTCTTAAGATATATATGCGCTGAATGGCCCCTCGGCTCCAGCGCTTGGCTATGTGCCAAAAATGTTATAATCTAATCTAATCTAATCTTACCTACAGTGCGAGTTCGTAACCCTCCTCGGGAAAACGTTTTCTCCTGACGATACGTTTTCCCAGACTCTGAGGGTTGCGGCGATGGCTGCTCCTACTCCTCTCCAACTGCTAGTTCCACTGGGAAGGCGAGCGAGTATCCAATTCCTCCCCCATTCCCTCTCTCCTTACGGCTACGAGGGAAAGGGGAGGGATCCTACAGAGATTTCTCTGTAGGATCCCTCGTTGGGGACTGTGCTACCAGGGGGACCTTCGGGTCCTACCTAACGTAAGCCCCGGTCGTTGAGGAGGGATCCTGCCCCATCCTCGATTTCTATGGGAATCGAGAGGACCACCATCCGATATCGTCTGACGAATTCGGTGGGGGTTTCGCAGAGTGCTTAGAATTCTACAGAATTTCTAGCGCACTCAGTGTTCAAGTTTTTTACGATCTCCAAACACTTAGGCAAGACCATGGTCCAAAGTGAGCGAGACGAGAATCCCCGATAATTGTTACACAATAATCGGGAACCTCGCCTATGCTCGAATTCCTGGAATTTCTAGCATTTGGAAGAAGACTGCTGCTGAAAGAAGAGTATCTCACAGTAGGCGACCAACCTGGAATAGAGAAGAATGGACGGGAACATCCAGTTTGGCTTGAACTATTGTCTTTGGTATTCTGTTCACCATTGAAGCTTTCCTTCGGGGAAGACTTCTCTTTCACTCTCTTGACTAGAGAACGAAGGCGGTCGATCTCCAATCCTTATTCTCATTCCTCGAGGGGAAAATAATTTAGGATGGAGGTCGTTGTACAGAACCTACAAATATACTACGTATATTACTCTCGCGACATGATTCTGTTAAGCAGTTGAATTGTCCGGGGGGTAGGCGCATACCGTAGTTAACTCTACGGATTGTGACCGAGACGAATTGTATCTTAATTGAACTGCAACTCGGGGCTGCCTGCAACCTCCCAGCAGTTACCAGTTTCGATTTTAGATACTTGGTATTGTCACGACAACACCAATTCAGCTTTTGTATTTACCGAAATCCGTTTCGTTTAAATATAATTGCTCGAGCGTATTTTTTATGCTCGATGGTTCTAGCTGAACACATTCCTTCGTGGAATGGATTACCTGGCAACTCAGGATGACGAGTCAGTGAGAGCTACTGCGTATTGAACTGCCTGATAGCAGCTCAGTATCAGCTGGGTCTCCGAGATGCACGGTCTGTTATGTCTCTCTCTCCCCTGCTTTGATTGACTACTGAACTGTATCTCTGCCCAACAATCATGGACTTAGGTCTCTGATTAATGGGGATTCTCGCAAACATGAAGGACCATCTACTGCTGTGACGCTCTATTTCATCGCCTTTCAACAGAGATTCTCTTGGACTCTTTCATCTTTCTGTTTACCGCAAGGTAACAGAAGTCTGTACTAGTCTCCCGCTGCTTCGCACTGCGATAATGTGAATGATTTTTGCAGACATCTGAGTTTGTCTTCAAATATCTCGTATTCGTAGGTGTGCAATTGTTCATTGTTCACCCCGAATTAACAGATGTGTCAGAAAATATCGCCTACTCTCCGACCTGACAGCTCTACTTCCAAATGTTCAGCCCATGAGAAGCAGTTCTTCAGGCAGTAATTCGCTGTCTTCATTACTGAAAAGCGCTCGGCTTTCATTGCAACTACGACACTCACCGGACAGCAATGAAATAGCGGTTAGCGTTCTCAGTCTTTGTAAGCACAGGTTCAGAATCTTGAGAATCCTTCTCTCGATTCAGCTGTGAAGACGTAGGTTGCATTTTCTGTCCACCTTCGTCTTCAACGACACACAGTGTTGTTTCTCCTTAGCTGAGATTCAACTATACTATGAGATGTCTTGCCATCAGGGACCTCGGTCTCTAGAAGGCAATTGACTTTCGCCTGTTGGGCACATGCCTTAAGAGAATCATCACCTCGCCGTCTGGCATCGGTGACAAACAAATTAATTTGTTTAGTCTCTTGGCATAACCCTTTTAGGGCGAAGGTCACGTGAATTGCTCGGATGCTTGGACGACTTGCCTCCTACCGAAGGCAGTAAGTCGGCAGCTGTCAGAGCGCCCGAGTCAGTTACGAACTTCGCTGTGGACTTAGTTCAGTTGTTCCAAATCAATCTTTTCTTCGTCCTAATGGCTTGTCCCAGTACTCATACCATCGACACCCACCATGGAGTGTCGGTGTCCTATCCACTACCGACAAGAAGAACTTCACTGTATGGGGATAGGAGAATGCGAGACACTTCGCTGCAGATGGATAGATCAGTATGGGTACTGGACATCACCGAAGTCGAGAAGAGGGATAGGTCATGCAACCATTCCCTTCTTTTCCTCTGAGGTAACTGCATGACTTTTCCTGCGAAGTCAAGCATCCAGGGGATGGGGATCCGTGACGCTCAATTTCGTACTGAACTTCGTAGCGAAGACTCAGAACCCTTCGGTCCCTGACGATCGGTTACAGTCCTTCACAATCCCCTCCCTAATGGACTTAACCGCCTTCGATGCGAAGGAGATGCTGCTTTGTCCTGTGAAGGCGCGACGGTGCTATCTGAAGAAACTCGACATCCCAGGCTGAGTGTTGAAGCCTCTTCGTCAGCCCCTGGATGACCTACAAGAAGTACACTCCCTCGAGTTCCGCAAGAACTTCTCCGTGGCGCAGGTGCTGAAGGCAGGGGTCTGGTACAACCAGACCACTTGCACCTCCTCCTACCTTCGGGATATTGCCCACAGGTCCTTGGATCGTTTTCCTTGGGACCCGTGGTGGCTGCTCAACACGTTGTGTAGCTAACCCAGACCCTCGCAGGCTGAACAGCATCGAGTCCTGGTGTGACTGTAAGAATGGATGAGTGAATGAGAGAGTGACTGGCTCCTCTTCCCATCTTTTTCTCCCCCTCTACCTGTGGGTAGAGGGATACAGTCGTCACCTTGCTGGATAGGACGAGATGCAGGTGAGCTACTCGACAGAGCCCCATCCTGTCCCTTTCACTTGGGATGGGAGCGAATATCCACCACTTCCTCCTACAAAGGGGGGGGGGGGGGGGGGGGGGGGGGGGGGGAGGAAGTGGATGCCAACAAGAGACAAACCCATAACTTTATGTTGCCTCTTGCAAACAGGAACTTGTTCTTGCTTGCTGGTACGAAGAGATACACTTGCCCCTCTCTTAGTACTTGGTCCAGAGGTCTGACCATTGATCCTGCGGTGCACACCCCGATCAATCGGACAGAGGCTTGGATCCCTCCCTCGCTCTTACGACCAGGGAGGCATTCCAAGGTTGGGCGAACACCAGTCTGTTCACAAAAGACTCAGATTCCTCCCACCAAGAAGTGAGTCTTCCTATTGTAAAAGGACCGAAAGGTTTGTATCTCATGTCGGAACAAATGACAATTTGTCCAAAATTGCATTTTTCCTAACTATACAAACCTGAGGTTCTTTTACACATAGCCCCACCTCATGCCACCCCTCACTCTGCAGTTTTTGCTTGGGCCTAAAGCAAGTGATTCTTCACCTCCCAGTCGCGCGGCGCGCGCACTGTCAGACAAGCAGTTAACTACCGAACCCCTTGTTCGAAAGCTTACAACCTATCCAGCTGCCACTAGTAACCTTCCTATTGTAAAAGGACCTCAGGTTTGTATAGTTAGGAAAAATGCAATTTTGGACAAATTGTCATATTTCATATAGTTTTCTTATGTTGTCTTAGGTGTTATGGGTTCCTAACATTGCTTTGTTAGTTCAGAAGCCTTGTACATATACATTTTGACTTCGTTACATTAAACACAGTATACTGTAACCTTGAGAAATACTGTCTGTTCAGTATTTCTTCATAGTATGGTGGGTCAAGGAGTTCAGTAGTAGCTCTGTTGTATTCTAGTTTAGATGCTGCTAACTTGGGGTTTAGGAGTTCCTTACATTCTTTTAACATGATAGTTACAGAAGTCATGTATATGTAATGGGGGGATTCTCCCCCCATTATTCATTAGGTAAGCGTGCGACACGAAACGGAAGGCAAACCAACGCACAGCATTACACACAGCCTCCCTCTCTCTCTCTCTCTCTAGCACCGACACCTCTCTCTCTGCACCTCTTTCTCTCCATTCTAACAGGTAATGAAAATGAGAGAGTCGCATCATAACATTTACATTTATTAACAGCGAATAAATAAACTAATCAGTCAAGTAATCCAGTCTTACAGACTAACTCAAAGAACCCCGAATAGTACATTGTCTGATAGTAATCATTAGTCACCAAAAAAGTCTACACCCATCTGGGAACTGCCAGAAGTACCAGAATCGTGTGTTTCAAAGATACAGAACACATCCCGGTAAGTACACACACAAGATTGACAATCAATGACTAAATATTGGATATTATCATAAAAATGTCAAACAGACAACAAGCCAGTCTTCGGCTAAAGCACTTCAACACTCACCCAAGCAGCCGGAACACTTAAACACAGTTAATAAAAACTCCCCGGCGAAAGCCACAGCATCTTGCCTGTCTCTCCAAGATCCTCTGTCAAAATCCTCCCATAGGCTTGCGTATGAAACTCTTTTAACAGAAAGAGGCGCACACACACATACGAACACACAGTTCGTTAGCGCCTCGCAACACTAGTTGCATCCAGTTTCACAAAGGCACTCTGAGAAGAGTTCATAAACTGTCGTGCATTGACTTGTCGAACTAATCATTTTTATCTCACGCCATCCCCAGAAACTCATTCATCAGCTGCTCTCAGGTCGTTGCTTCTCACTGTTCTCCACATTCCATAGGTCACAGAGAACACACAGACAATATATTATCAATCAAAAACCCTAGGCCTTACATAGCTCGGCCACCTAATGCTAGCCCCCGCCTAGCAAAATTGCTTACATAATACAAAACACACTGGCCGGCTTAAAATAAAATACAAGTAAAAACTGCACGTCTCTGGCATTATAAAACAAAGTCTGTTACTCTTATATCTCCCAATAACACTAGAATTTTTCTCTCATTTTTTCTGCATTTCTTGAATATCCCTCTTTGCTTGTCTGCAAGTAGCTGAACAGACAGCAACAGGCTATAGCAGGCTGTAGGAAGACGGAATGCCTCCCTCATTGTAGAAGACTTCTCACGGCTTCTGCAGATCCCCAAAAGACACGCTGTAGAATTCTCTTGAACACCCACGTGGAAACTCTTGTAATCACCATCATGGAAATTCTTGTAATCACCCTGGGGTAAAATAACAGCAACCTCTCTGCACACGGCTGGTGGACATCTTGCTGGCGTCGGGAAACGACTTTTGGTGTGTGTTAGTATGTCAGTCAAGTCACTGGTCAATCCAAGAAAACAAACCCAGACATACTACTTCTATCAAACAATGATCTCAAAAAGTCAGAAATACTAACTGAACGTCTCCCAATTAACTCCCTTAATATGCCTACTAAATCATAAGTCATTATCGCAACTCTCAAAGGAAAAAGAACACCAAGTTCTAGTTCTCCAACTCAATTCTCCAAACTCACACATCAGCACACACACAACTCAGAAATCACAGCAACTCCACGGAATTCTGTACTCATATTTCAAACTCGAATGTTCTCATAAGAAAAAAAAAAAAGAAAAAATCGTAATGAGCCCAAGGAAAAAAAAGAATCACATAACACACCCAGACCCCAAAAATTTTTCTCTCAAGCTCTGATATCTAAACAACCCACAAAATCAGTAAAAATCTTCAACTTTTAACAGCAAAAACCCCTTTACTGCTCATACAATTAATTACAAAAAGACAATGTCAAACTCCCTTTTACGTAAATAGCAACCCTCGAAAAATTACATCTCCCGTCCAAAAAAGAAATGCTACTTAAAACTCAATCCCCCAAATTATATCTCTCGTAGGAAAAGGAAGAAAAATAATAAAAAGATAATCATAAGTAGGTTTCCCCAATCACAAAATACATAACACATGTATAATATGCATAACACCCTGCATTTTTCCCCAAGAAATGCTCCATGTAAAGTTATGGAATTTGCCAGAAAGCAAACTCTTACCCATGCGCTTTCATGAAATGCTATTGTCAACATTTCCAGATATTGCAAAAATTCTGATCAATCGTCCTCAGAGGAAAAAAGTCAGCACACGGCTCATCACATCGCTTGTCAGCAGAAAAATCGCCTGCGGACGTATGCTCAGACAGTAGCATAAAAATTGTCTAGTCAGACACACAAGTTTGGAAACTCATGATTCTCTAGAAAAAAAGGTCTAACAGACACATTTCACAGAATTAACTCCAGGATATGACTAATGTGTTCAAAAATTTGTCTCAAAGACTTATTCTCTCAACATGACTTTGCCCAAATTATATGCCTCCAAAATAACACACTTGTGAACATAAAAAATGCACATCACCACCATAGGACTCGTAATGCAGTAATGCCACTTCTCTCTAAATAGTCACGAAACCAAAGAGAAAGAACCACAGAAATCTCCTCTTGGCTCGAAAAAACAACTCCCATAACCACAAAAAAAGGGTCACCCGCCAAAGATTAATTCCAACTCCATTATGAGACACCATATTAATAATAACAGCACTCCGGTTACAAAAATATTGCCACCATTTGGTTAATAACCACTCCCCTTATATTTCTCTCTTATTTCTCCAATAGCCACATGTTAATAAAAAAAACACCGCTCCAGGAATAGAGAATAATCACCTCTATTTTGGCAAATACAAAATATTTACCTCTATTTCCCCAATACTCCATGTGGAACAAAACAAGGCTCCAAAAAATATATCTCCAAAAAGGAATATCAAAAAATGAAATCCTACCTCCAAAAAAATGTGCACTCAAGGCAACTAACTCACACACTCACAAATATTGCCCCATAATCTCCAAATAAATGTGTCTCCATTTGCAACAAAGATGGCTACAAAATAATTGAACTAAACAGCTCTCATCACATTGGCAAATATCAAAAATGGCCAAAAATATATCTCCAATATATTATATCTCAAATCATAACTCCAAAATAATATATACCGCAATTATCTCTCCAAAATATATCTCCAATATATTATATCTCAAATCATAACTCCAAAATAATATATACCGCAATTATCTCTCCAAAATAATATATCTCAATTATATCTCAATTATAACTCCAATTCTCCAGAGAATAACTCAATGTTATAGTCAAAAACTATAAAAACACTCTCTGTTTAGCATAACTGCTAAAAAAAGGGGCAAAACTCGGCAAATAAAACTGTCTAGAAAATTCTAGAAAAAATCACCAATGTGCCACAACTCATTATAACAGAACTCCAAATTCAAAGTGTCTAAGCCAAGACTTCTCCATATGCACTACGACATAGGCCACTAGAAAACTTAGCCAAGTTTCCTATCTCTCACAAATTTGTCACAAATACAACAAAGGTATTGTGCAAGAAAACTCACAATTTCTGGAACACAAATATCCAGAGAAAAAATGTAGTGCCACTACGTATGCATCCAAAACATGCAAGAAATTCTCCCATATATTTCTCTATAGCATCAAATAGCTGAAACACAAACACGTTCCCGAACAATGACTCTAAGTCACAAACTGAGATATCAAAAAATATTCACAACAACTGGAGAGAAAAAACAAATTCAAATTCACTCATGGTAAAAAAAACTTGTGTCAGCGATGGCTAATTTCCAAAAAAGGAGAAAAGAAAAATCAACGGCCTTGTTCACTATCTCCCGTAACTCACCAGATGTCAAGCAATTATCTGCTGAACACATAAAAAAAGGAAAAAAAAAATAATGTGTTGTTAGTTCCTCCCAATATTCAAAAAAGATTTCACCACCCTTGATAGCATTAAAACGCCCACGTATTAGTATAAAAAAAATCAGTATCAGAAATATCACCATCACAAAATCACCAAAAAATTGCTATCATCAAAATCATCAGTATCAGTATAAAAAAAAATATCACCAATGATAATGCTTGTCCATTCTCCAAAAATTCAGCAAAAGTTCAGCAAGTTTCAACACAATTCACCAAGATTCAATCAGATTCATCAAGATTCAGCAAGACTCATCCCCGTGAATCACTGAAATATTCTCCAAAGTTACAAAAACTCAACACTTAATTAACACAAGACTTCTCCCATTAATTCCTTGTAATAATTATCCATGAATAATTATCTGTAATAATTATAGAATAATCTCCCATGAAATATCTCAAATCTCTCGTAAAACAAGTCTCCCGTAATGATAATTATACTTAAGCAACCCTCCCGTAACACATCTCAAGTATAATAATTATTAATAATAACAATAATAATAACTCTCCATAGCAAAAATTCTCTTGCAAAGATCTCAAGTAAGGGTGAATTCAAATAGCACACACTAGTATTGCTGAACCCTATGACATACAATTTCTCCAGCATACACCATTCACGGCACCGGGCAACACCATTCGGCAATTCAAAGTAATTTCTCCAACACAATAAAAAAAATAATCTGTGTATCCCCCTTATATTTGTGTCTTCCAAGGCACAAAGAAAACATATAACACATCCCGTGCATGTTAACCACTTTTCCCCGCATTCACGGAAAAGAAAAATCTCTTTTTATTTCCTTTTCTCTTCCTCCAAGAAAGAAAAAATCTCTTTACTAAAAAAAAAAAAAAACTCTACGGGCATTTCACTTCATCAACTAATCAATCAGCTGATGTCTTAGCATCCAATGTCAAGGGACAATCCATACCCCAACACAAAGAAAAAAAAAGGAAAAGGGGGAGTTTACCCACACTGAGAAAAAAAATTTCTCCCCCCCGTTAGAACAACCCCTCAGTCAAGCGGCAGAACAGCCCGAGGCATGCCAGTAATCCCCCATCTCCCCTTAACAGTGTCTGAGGACCCCCTCCCAAGGTATACACTAGTACCCATCTCGCAATGCCCTCCCTCGAGGTATGCAGTACCCACAATGCAACGCGCCTCTCTGCGCGGTAAGCAGAAAGTGCTGAGCCCATGAAATTGTGGCCGCTCTGTCTCTAAGCCAAGTATGCTTATTTAAGCACAGTTCACATGCAAAAACACATCTCTATACACTCTAATGTGTTTACAACAAAGACGAATACGTCTATTATAAACAGGCGTGAATGAAGAAAACACGTCACTTCTGCTACTATGGGCAAAGACAAGAACAATTTTTGACCTCTTGAACCAATCCCATTCCACTGAAATGTTTAAAACAACCCTTCCCTTCAAAACAATAGTTTTTAACACTCACCACTCCATAATGGGAACAAAAAGAACTCTAAATTCTCGTAAAATACGTAAATCTCGTCGGCACAATGTAAACGCGATCGGCGAGAAGGCACCTGGCAACTTTCACTTACAAACCAAACTGAGTTGCTCTCACGACTCACGCCCTGAAGAATCTTGGTACGAGCAAATTTGATGACCCTAATAGAATTTCTTTCCTCATCCCCCCATCCCACGAACGGATATTTCTCTACCCCTTTTCACTTAGCAACCGAGATCTAACAATTTAACAATTTTCCACAATCCCACAAAGCTTTGTCGTTCGAAAACTATCGCTAAGCCACAACCCCTTTTATTTTCTAACTGGCCACCCATCTCTCATTGGCGTTCCTAGGCATAGAAAAGAAAAACTCTTTTATAACACCTTTTTCACCGCCTGCCACCACTGTAATGGGGGGATTCTCCCCCCATTATTCATTAGGTAAGCGTGTGACACGAAACGGAAGGCAAACCAACGCACAGCATTACACACAGCCTCTCTCTCTCTCTCTCTCTCTCTCTCGGCAATCCCTCTCTCTCTCTCTAGCACCGACACCTCTCTCTCTCCACCTCTTTCTCTCCATTCTAACAGGTAATGAAAATGATAGAGTCGCATCATAACATTAACATTTATTAACAGCGAATAAATAAACTAATCAGTCAAGTAATCCAGTCTTACAGACTAACTCAAAGAACCCCGAATAGTACATTGTCTGATAGTAATCATTAGTCACCAAAAAAGTCTACACCCATCTGGGAACTGCCAGAAGTACCAGAATCGTGTGTTTCAAAGATACAGAACACATCCCGGTAAGTACACACACAAGATTGACAATCAATGACTAAATATTGGATATTATCATAAAAATGTCAAACAGACAACAAGCCAGTCTTTGGCTAAAGCACTTCAACACTCACCCAAGCAGCCGGAACACTTAAACACAGTTAATAAAAACTCCCCGGCGAACGCCACGGCATCTTGCCTGTGTCTCCAAGATCCTCTGTCAAAATCCTCCCATAGGCTTGCGTATGAAACTCTTAACAGAAAGAGGCGCACATGCACATACGAACACACAGTTCATTAGCGCCTCGCAACACTAGTTGCATCCAGTTTCACAAAGGCACTCTGAGAAGAGTTCATAAACTGTCGTGCATTGACTTGTCGAACTAATCATTTTTATCTCGCCATCCCCAGAAACTCATTCATCAGCTACTCTCAGGTCGTTGCTTCTCACTGTTCTCCACATTCCATAGGTCACAGAGAACACACAGACAATATATTATCAATCAAAAACCCTAGGCCTTACATATATAAAAAGTTGCTGAAAGTTAAAAATATTACAGATTATTTTACCCTAAGAAGTGCAATAAATTTACAAATGTAATTTTTACCATTTTAACCTGAGCAAAACCTGGTGGGCATAATTATAAGCTTAATTCTTCTCTCTCCCAATTTGAATCTGGATCAACCACACGTTCTGTAGACACAATGCATTACGAGTTACATCTTACCAACAAAGTAATATGGAGCAATATAGAGTTAAGTTAATTTGAGCCAAACAAAACCTTTGTGCTATTACAAAAAAATTGCATTTTTATAAACCATGAAGGGTTTTGCTTGGGTTTACTTACCGTATATTTCCATGTATAAAATGACCCTAAAGTTGACCTTTAGACAAGATGAAGTAAAATATTATGCAAAATTTTCATGAATTTATCTATCATCTGTAATAGTATAAGATGACAGCTAAATTACAAAACTGAATAGGCTAGCTTTTGGTTATTTAAGATAATGTTACTACAAACAATGGTTTACTCACTGTATCCTTACATACATACAACATTGTGGAATAAAATTGCAAACATTACAGTATTATATCTTGAGATATGCAATCAGTTTATACAGTACCTCACCGATATATTAGACCACAGTAAATTGTACTAATGGATATTATTGGTGCAAAATGAAAACATCAATTTCAGGGTTTTTGCCTCCAGACTGAGTGCCAAACTGTTTCTTTTTCAATTTACATGGCTTTCAATTCTTAAAAATTATACCGAAGCTTTTACTGCCCTGCAATTTATAGAAAAGAAGGCTTTTATCTTACTTTACAGGTACGGTTTCATTATCAGTATAAATAAGACCCTATATAATTCCATTTGGGCACTAAAGAGCGATGATGTCAGTAAAACACAATCAGCTGATTACTTCAAGAACGTAAACAAAACCAATGCAAATGGTACATGATCGCTTGTTCATATTTTGTAATATGATAATACATGCAATATGGTAAAACAACAGTTTTAAATATCTAACTTCCCTGGTAGTTACATATATATAGCTTTATCCCGCCGCTTCGTCGCACGCACGGCAGAAATTCAAAATTCGCGGCTATCGCTGATAGACGTTCAGGTGATCATACCTGTGCTCCCTCTATCCAGGTACCTGGAACCATTCCCATTTGTCCTCAGAAATTCCCTGCCGTCGTTCGAACAGCACGTTGGAAATTCGCTCTTCTTTGTTTGGGTTTGCTTTTACTACAAATTGGTGAAGTACCCATTGCTTGGTTTATCGTTGATGCCTTTTGCTGATTTTGGATTTTCCTTTGCTTTTTCTCATGCATTAGAGACTTTGTTGATTTCCGACTTGGACTATTTAACTGGTTTTCTGATTTTCTCAAGATGGCTGACTCTATTGTTAGAATGTGTGTGAAGGGGTGCAAGACCCGGCTTCCAAAAGCCGCTCTTGATCCCCACATGGTATGTAAACATTGCATAGGGCATGTATGTACTTTTGACAGTAGATGTAATGTGTGATAGTTTGTCGGAGAGAGAATGGAGAGAGTATGATCGTTATGCGAGACGTTTAGAAAAGGACAGAATTAGGAGAGCTAGATCTTCTAGTGTTCTTTCGTCTAGATCCTCTGATAGTCAAGCCCTATCTAACGTCTCTAAGACTAATATTCCTGATCCTAACCCTAAGGTAGTAGTAACAGATCCTCCTACGGAGTCGAAGGTAAGTGAACCAACCATGAAAGACATTATGGCTGCTATTTCTGCCTTGGGTGTACAAGTGCAATCCCTTACTTCAGATAAGGAAGTGATGTGGGGTGCAGTGCGGGGTTTGCAACGCAAGTTCGGTGACAGTGATAGTGCAGTGGAGGGTGCGTCCGTTCGTGTCTGTCATGCTCCCCAACCCCTGGGAGAAGGAACGTCGACAGGCTAAGGGAGGTGAGAGATGTTGAACAGCAAGCGGACGTCCCATCGAGCGATCCTGTTGACGCATCCCAGGATGCGGCAAGACCAAGACGCGGTTGGCGACAACCTCTAGAGTCGAGACCTCTCAAGAGACGCAGGTCCCCCGTTTCGTTCCAGCAACCATCGTGTAATAAGAGGAGCTCTCCGGAGAGATTGTTGTCGGAGGAAGACGACGCATCCGTGCCTAAACAGAGACGTAAGACTCACAGCTCTTCGGAAGAAGACGTACTCATTACGCCGGTTCACGCTTCTCCCCCTCCCCCGGATTGGGAGGTGTCGCAAGGGGCGTCGCCACCTCTTCGCCAGAAGACCCCTGCTAGTGTCTCCGAAGCGGTAGACGTATGTGCAGTGCCATCACCAGTTGTTCCCCAGCAGCAAGAGGCACCACAAGCAGCATTCTTATTGGGACTTCAACAGTCCATTATGTGTCTGTTTGACGTTTTCAAGTCGCAATGACTGAGAGAAACGCACAAGAAGGAATCCAAGGACGTCAACAGACCCAGCAAGAGGATACGACCGGAGTTTGAACAGCGAGACGATTACAGTCAGCTGGACGCGGACTCGCTGCAAGTTGCAGCACTCGTAGACGCTCCCTCACAGCAAGCTGGACGCGTGACAGGAGGTGTCAAGGATCGTGACGCTCCCTTGCAGCATGCTGGACGCATACAGGACGCACACAAACATGACGACGCACGTGATTCTCCTGCTCGTTCGACATCGGATAACGTCAGTCCGCTGGAAGAGATCTCAGAGGACGAGACGCAAGAAACTCTGCATGAAGCAGATCTCAAGAGATTACTTGCGGTCTTGGCGGACTTGTATCCTACAGATTTCCAGCAGGCGGTACCTCGGAGTCTGTCCTCGCAGTTTTTGAAGGGTAGACCCCAGAAGTCTTCCTCCTTCAAGAAGACGGTTTTGGCCAGATCAGTTAAGAGGGCTTTTTCGACCTTAAACGAGTGAATTGTGAAGAAGGAACAAGGTAGGACAACCTTTTCCTTCCCCCCTACAAGATTGGCTTCTCGATCTAGCGTGTGGTACGAGACTGGGGAGGCTCTCGGCTTGGGAGTTCCTGCCTCCTCCCAAGGGGACTTCTCCAGGCTCGTAGACGCATCACGTAGAATGGCCATGACTAAGGCTAAAGTGATGTGGTCCTCTTCAGAGATAGACCACTTGCTGAAAGGCATCTTCAGGACTATTGAAGTCTTCAGCTTAATGGACTGGACTCTCGGAGCTCTCGCTGATGTGACGGACGACAAGAACGAAACGCAGATGCACCTTATTGCCTGTCTCAATAAAGCTGTAAGGGATGGGACTATCGAACTCACAGCCCTTTTTACAGCAGGCATCATTAAGAAGAGGGCTATGCTATGTTCTTTCCTTTCGTCAGGAGTTACTCTTGCACAGAAGTCAGAGCTTTTGTATGCTCCTTTAACCAAACAGCTCTTCCCTTCAGAGCTGGTGAAGGACTTGTCGGCTGCTCTTGCGCAACAAGCGATGCAAAATTTAATTACTAGAACTGCGAGAAAAGTTCTTCCGGCTAACTTTTTAGCCAGAAAGGAGGAGGCGGCTCCTCCCACACGTCAGCCCTTTCGTGGGAGAGCCCTTGCGAGAGGAAGCCAGAGGACGGCTGCAGGAGGACAACCTCGAAAAACACTAAACTGATACCGAAAACCAAAAAATGAACTCGACAACCTCCAGACACAAGTGGGAGCCAGGCTATCATACTACTGGCGAGAGATGAGCCAAAGGGGAGTGGACGATTGGACAGTCGAAGTTCTGACGGAAGGATACAAGATCCCCTTCCTAAGGAAGCCCCCTCTTTCATCAGAACCGTTAGAGTTGACAGCCACTTACTCAGGGAGCAAAGCAGCAGCTCTTCAAGAACAAGTCAACCAGATGCTGTCAAAAGCGGCGATAGAGGTAGTAGAGGACCCCTCTTCGGAGGAATTTTACAACAGACTATTTCTGGTACCCAAGAACTCGGGGGTGTTGGAGACCCGTGCTGGACGTAAGTCCACTGAACAAGTTAGTGAGCAAAGTCAAGTTTGCTATGGAGATATCAGCGTCAGTCCTAGCAGGCACCAGACAAGGAGACTGGATGGTGTCAATAGACCTGCAGGACGATTTTCACGTCCCAATCCACCCGAATTACAGAAAATATCCGAGATTTGTTCATCAGGCAACAACTTATCAGTTCAGAGCACTTTGTTTTGGACTAAACACGGCTCCTTACGTTTTCACTCAAGTGGTTTCCAACGTGGCCCTTTGGTTACATCTGGAAGGGGTACGAATATCGATGTACCTGGACGACTGGATAATCAGAGCCAAGTCGCAAGAAAAGTGTCTGGAGGACCTACAAGCAACAATGACGATAACGCAACAGCTGGGACTTTTAGTAAACCTAGCCAAATCACAGCTGACGCCTTCACAAGACATCATCTACCTAGGGATGAGGATTCAGTCAGTGGTTTTTTGGGTTTTTCCAGCCCCGAATCGCATTCTAGATTGCTTAAGAAAGGTGAAGCTCTTCCTAGGGAGATGGACCTGCTCAGCGAGGGAATGAATGAGTCTGCTGGGGACCCTCTCCTCAATCGAGCAATTCGTCTCCCTGGGAGGACTACATCTACGTCCACTCTAGTTTCATCTGGCAAGATACTGGACAAGAGACCAAGACCTCGAGACTTGGATTCCGATCCCTCAGGGAATCAGGAATCATTTGAGTTGGTGGGACGATCCCAACAAACTTCAAGAGGGCCTCGAACTTCAACAGAAGAACCCTGACCTAGTGTTGTATTCAGACGCATTCGACGTGGGATGGGGTGCAACACTGGGGAAGGACGAGATCTCGGGTCTATGGGAAGACCATCAGAAAGAATGGTACATAAATTCAAAATTCAAATTCTTTATTTCAGCTGTAGAGCCATATACAAAATATTACGATAAATTAATAGTTATATACAAATATATTAGGAATAAAACAAAAGGTCTAAACACAGAAAATGTGTTTAGACCACTCTTTAAAAACTAAAGATTTTTTAAAACTATCACTGTTAAAAATTGCACAAATTAAGTGTTTTTTTGAACTCTTTGCTCTTTGAAACAAGCTTACAATACATTTTCTCACTAATTCATCAAATGTTGGTATTCCTAAAGAAACAAAGTGTCCACTTACTCTCGAAAACCTTTCTATTCCCATCAGGTACCTAAAAGTCATAACATACCTTAAGTTTTCGTAGGGTTTCCTTTTTACATTTCATTGCCAGAGGCATACAATACAGGGAAGTACAGAAAGATCTAAACAAATGCACTTTTGCCTCATCATTACACATATGAAAGTTCCTTAGCAACATATTGCCTCGCAAGCATTGCCTTCGATAGAGTGATGCAATATGGTCATCGTCCTTTAGATTGTCATTAATATTCATGCCGAGATATTTACATGACTTAACAACTTCCAACCTGACGTCATTAATATAGAGTGATGGTTCACTAAATGACATAAAATTCCTGGGCTTTATAACAAGAACTTTCGTCTTGTCAGGATTGGCTTCAAGATAATGGTACTTCAAGGATTCCATACTTTATCTATGCGTATTTGCAATGCTTTTAAAGATGGTGCTAAAAGTATTATATCATCTGCATAAAAGATATGATTCACCTTAACCTCTCCCACTGTGCAACCACCTTCCCTGCTGAGGACCTTTGTACTTAAGTCATCCACATATACGGCAAACAGAAGCGCTGATAGAACACTACCCTGTCTAATACCACAACTGGGTTTAAAAGGAGAGGAAAGACTATTGCCCCACGTTACTCTAAAGTCCTGAGTATTGTACCAGTACTGTAGCAGTGCTATAATGTAAAATGGCACACGTCTTCCCTTTAAAATTTGAAATAATCTTTCATGACACACTATCAAAAGCCTTGGACATATCCATTGCGCATACAAAAACTGGAGTGTTTTTTTACCTATAAAACTGGGATGTTTGTTTAAAAAGAAAAAGGGCCATATCAGTACTGAGTTTAGTTTTATAAGCAAATTGATTATCCGAAGTTGTTAACAAGTCTTTGCATCTTTGTAGGATGATGCATTCTAATAGCTTAGAAATAATAGAGGCAAGGGCTATTGGACAATAGTTATTCTTATCAGAGAGAGACATGGTAATCCTTAACTAAATTCAGAATTTTTATTTCAGTCAGATTTTTTTATACGAAATGATGCCTGAACAAACAAGTGAACAGATGCACATACAGAGTTGGATGGGCATATCGTAAGTGATTTCCTGTGATTCCATCCAGGCCCGGCGCACTATTTAACGAAAGGGATTTTAAAGCATCTTGAACGTCTTTAACGGAAACAATTGGTATGGTGCTTTCTTCTTCTTCATTTTCCATCGACAAAGACATTTGTGGATGGTTCGTACCTTCCATAATATGAGCATAATGATTCTTCCAACCTTCTGCTATGTTTGACTCTCCCCTTATTCCAGCAATACTAACCGGTAGTTTGGTAGTTTTCTTTCTTATTTTGTTTATTGTTTTCCATGGATTTCTCCTGCTCATATCTCTAGCGATTTTTTCCTTTGTTGTTTTGTTTACAGTCTTCTTGCAGACTGAGTGCCTTTTTAAAATTTCGTTTAGACAGGACCATCTCATCGTATTGCACACCAGATCTCGGCATTCCCATTTCCTTCCATAATAGATACTTTTGTCTGGCTGTAACGTGGTGTAATTTGACGCTTTCATTCCAGCCTGGTATTCCATGACTTATGTACCTCCCCGGTATCTCCACTCTTAATCAATGCCTCAACAAGATCGACAGCAAATGTTTCAATTAGAAATACATGGTTTCTGTCCCTGCATCCCCTTGTTCTACAGACAATCGCCTCAACTGGAAGCTCTATTTCTTTTAGTGACTTCTCACTTCGAACTTTATATTCATCATTATTTCTAACCTCGTAAGTTATTCTGCGATTATTGGTCCCTGCTACTATGTATGCTGAAAAATCTTGTACACAAAGTTTAAAACCCAGAGGCTTGTGGTCTGAGCCTATCTCCTCGTAAAAAACTTTAAAACATTGAAGTGCACTCAAGAGGGAGTCAGGGCACACGACATGGTCCAGCCACCTCGTGTGACCCGTAGCATCGCTTACCCACGTATGGGTATCCTGTGGTAATTAGGTGATGTCGGTTGCACAGCAGTCGTATTCATCACACCACCCAAATAATTCTGCACCAAATTCTGATGAAATGTGAGCGTTAAAATCCCCTACAGCAATAACATGATCATTCTGATGTTCTTCAAATAGACATTTCATTTTCCCTAATTTATTTAAGTATTCCTCAGTATTAGAACCGTTATAATAGGGCATATAACAATTGATAACCCTTATCGTGCTACCACCCAGACTAATATCTATACATAAAAAGCGTTCATCTCTTGTGGATATTTTCCTGACATACGGAGAGATCTCCTCATGAACTAAAAAGCTAGACCCCCATATGGCCTTCCTCTCACCAGAGCTTGACTTAGGTCTACTGGTGACGACGATATGGAATCAAACTTATATCAATATTGTTTAGAAAGTTACTCTCCTGTTGTGGCAAAAATGTTTCTTGCAATGCTATTATCTTATACTTATTACATAAATTTTTTACAACGTGGACATTTTTCCTGACAGATCTGCAGTTAAAAGTTGCTATATTAATTGAAGCCATGATTAATTTCTTTTTTCGTACCATTTCCTTACCATTACGCCTTTTGGCCAATTAACAGACTGAAAAAGGTTAGTTATTTTAAATTTTTCAATGCTCTCGATTGATATTTTAAAGGAAACATAATTGTCATGTTTCGCTTGAAGTTTCTGACAATGTACTGAATTTTTACCGGATATATTTATGACATGGATTTTCAATTCATCTTCATTTACATGAGGACTTAACCTAGACACAAAAAGAGAAATATTGGTGAGAGGTTCAGCTGCTAGTAGACCGGTACCCTCATTGGTTCCTATTACTGCAGGCTTTCTTCTTAATAACTTAGTTGAGGTGGCGAATCCGGGGTGTGGAACTCCAGATGGTCCGTTTTCGTTTCTCCTCTGCATCTGCCTTCGCACTATTCTCCGCTGCCATGGCTGGAGCTCCCATTCGTTCAAAGATGTTGATGATGCCGTGGAGGCCAGATCCTCATCTGAATCATTCTGTAGCGTGACATCCTGAGTAACCGTTTTATTACTCATGCCCTCTCCAGTATACAATTTAGCAGTTCCTTTAGAAGCTTCGCCAGATGTAAATTTGTCAGTGTTTTTAGTATCCAACCTTTTTCTGTAAAAATTAAGTAGTTCAGCTTGTTCTGCTATCACTTCGTCTGACGTTTTTCTTTTCTGCTTTGTAGCATTATTCTCCTTCACTAAAGTCGTTATTTCCTTTTTGCTAACATTTTCTTCTATTTTTGAAACTTTTTCTCCAAGCTGCTTATTGGAATTGGAGAGGATCTGAACCTCCAAACGAAGAGCACTAAACAGTTTCAGCACCGTTGCCATGTCAACATGATCCATAGTTACTGGAGGCACTTGGGTACACTTCGTTATACAAAATTCGGTACCTTTAGGTGTAGGTGACTGACACATTAATGTCATAATTTGTCGTATGTTATTTTCCTTCTTCTGAGCCCCACGATATTCCTTTTTCTTTTCGGGGCAGCCGTACTTCTCAAACGCCAGCAACACTGCCTCCGAGGCTTCTTCCTCACTGTAAAAGTCCATGCAAAGGCTCAGCAAATCCTCTTGATTCATGCAGTCAATCTTATTGAAGATAAAAAACAACAAGCCATTGTTTATAAACATACAGTCCGATACCTCGGATGCTGAATTGATACTTGCCATGATTACTTTTCATTTATTTAGGTGTTCTGCGTGAAAATGACGTAGCTTCACGTCATTGAAACTATGACGAAACGATGACGTCATCGAAAGAAGGGAGTAGTACGCATGCGTTTAGTTACGGAGGAGAACTTTGAAACTAAGTCAATCACATGAAACACCAACTGCCTGCACTTGTGTATACATTTCCTCGGATTCCTGAGTTATTCACTTCACTGTATTTTGCGCTTGAGGTATTTCCCATGCCTTAGATCCTATAAATAACAAGGTGTATTGAGGAGCTCCAAGTGTTCACACTTGTTTACGTTTCTTCTTCTTCCTAAATGTGAAGGAGCTGGTGGCCATTCATCTGGCGTTTTTGCACTTCCAAGAGGAAGTAAAAAAACAAGATAGTACAGGTTAACGCAGACAACACCACAGCGTTGGCCAACATCAGGAAACAAGGAGGCACTCGTTCGGATTCCCTTTACGAGGCAGCAAAAGATCTCCTATTGTGGGCGAAAGAGAACAACATTACTCTGATAACTCGCCTCATAGAGGGAGAGAGGAACGTCAGAGCGGATCTCCTCAGCAGAGGAAGACAGGTTCTCACGACGGAATGGACCCTAAATCACGAGGTGTGCAGCAGGCTTTGGAATCTGTGGAGAGAAACATCTATAGACCTCTTTGCGACGCAGAGAACAAAGAGGTTACCTGTTTACTGCTCGCCAGTCCCAGACCAGGAAGCAGTGGCAGTGGACGCTTTTCTCATGGATTGGGAAGGACTAAACACATACGCCTTCCCCCCATTCAAGATCCTAGACAGAGTCTTGAAGAAGTTCAGGGAGTCAACCAACGCCTGCATGATCCTGATAGCCCCGTTTTGGCCCATGAGACCCTGGATCACAGAAGTGATGGAGTGGCTGGTAGACACCCCCAGATCGTTACCCTGTCGGAGCGATCTACTCAGACAGTCACATATAGAGAGATGCCATCAAAATCTCCTCGCTCTCAATCTAACTGCCTTTCTACTATCGAAAAACTGGCAAGAGCGAAGGGTTTTTCGAGGGAAGCTGCAAGAGCAATCGCAAGAGCGAGGAGGACGTCCACAATCAAGTTGTACCAATCTAAGTGGGACGTCTTTAGGGAATGGTGCAGAATTTGCAACATTTCCTCTTCCAATACCTCTCTAAGTCAACTAGCAGATTTTCTGTTATATTTACGAAACCAACAGAAACTAGCAGTATCTACCATCAAGGGATACTGCAGTATGCTAGCATCCGTCTTCAATTAAGAGAAAGGACAATCCAACCCCCTCTTGGAATTTGGATGTTGTCCTGACGTTTCTAACCTCGAGCAGGTTCGAACCCCTCGACAAGGCTTCGTGGAAGGACCTCACCAAGAAGACCATATTCCTGGTTGCGTTGGCAACAGCCAAGAGGATAGGAGAGTTGCAAGCCTTTAGCAAGAATGTAGGCTTCAATGGGGAGAATGCAGTCTGCTCGCTGCAACTAGGTTTTCTCGCCAAGAATGAGCATCCTTCTCACCCATGGCCTAGATCCTTTACCATACCAGGGTTATCTCATTTAGTAGGACAGGAAAAGGAGAGAGGCCTTTGTCCAGTGAGGGCCCTAAAGTATTATCTACAGAGAACCAAAAACTTAGAGGACAGACAGACAACCTCTGGTGCTCGGTGAAGAAGCCTTCACTACCTTTGTCGAAGAACGCACTGGCGTTCTTTATCAAAGATTTGATAAGGGAAGCTCACCAGAACTGCGATGAGAAAAGCTTCCCAATCCTCAAAGTCAAGGCGCACGAAGTAAGAGCTGTGGCGACTTCGATGGCGTATAGACACAAGTCGATGAAAGCGATTTTGGAAGCGACATTCTGGCGAAGCAAGTCTATCTTCGCAGATTGTTACCTCAAAGAGGTACAGACCCAATATGAAGATTGTTGCTCCCTGGGTCCGTACGTTGCCTCCGGCGCCACAATTGGAGAAGGTACTACTGCCTTTAACCTATAACCTTAATTATACCCTTGCTTTTTTCTTGAACTTGGTATCACAGGTTGTCTGTGAAGGTTGTTGCAACCTTCCACAGTCTGGGATGCAAGTCTAGGTTAGGTTTTATGGAGTGTGTTTTTAGTGTGTTAGTTGGTCAGGTGGTCAGCTCATTGTCCATGGCTTTGCCAGGATAGCAAGGGTGGTGGTCTAGTCATGTTAAGGTCGAGGACCGTGTGACAGCCCCACAGAGACTTTCTACAGCCCCCTGGGTGGATCGCTGGGTCTCTCAAGGAATGCAGGCTAATGAGGCAGGAAAACTTTGAAGCCAGCTTCCTTATCAGGTAAGAACCAGATTATTGGTACAGCTAATTTGTAGCGATTAATAATTTTACGAATTCCCAACGGTGTTGCGGTTCTCCTACCCTCCACCAAAGGTGTCAATCAGCTATATAGTATATGTAACTACCAGGGAAGTTAGATATTTAAAAATGGTATTTTCATTTTAAAATAAGTTTTTAAATATACTTACCTGGTAGTTACATATATATAGCTTTATCCCACTGATTCGTCGCGCGCACGGCAGAAATTCAAGATTTGCGGCAATCGCCGATAGACGGTCAGGTGATCATACCTGTGCTCCCTCTATCCAGGTATCTGGAACCATTCCCATTTGTCCTCGGAAATTCCATGCCCCTGTTCTCAGAGGGGAGGAGGGAGGGACCTTTTATATATGTAACTACCAGGTAAGTATATTTAAAAACTTATTTTAAAATGAAAATACCATTTTTATCAAAATTATCATTAATCTCAATACACGTACTACTATTGTTCGACTTAAGCATATGGATATCTATCAGTGGAAAAACCTATCTGAGGAAATAGTCTCTCTCTTTACATTTCATTGACTGTAATAAAGTACTTATATGAAACTCGTCCATCCTCCACTAAAAAATTCATGTTGATAGAATTGTGGATGAAGCGATTGTAAACCTGTACAGACAAACAACCGAATTGAGAAACTGCTACTACTTGCCGACATAATTTACCGTAACTGAGGGTTTATTAAGATTCGAGTTAAAAGGTGTCCAGTTGTTAAGCCCTGCAGTTTCTCAGCAAGTATAAAATACATTTTTCATCATCATTCATATATTGGATATCTTATGGAAAAATACCGATAAATTAAAGCTGCAAATTATTGCTGAGGCTGCATGATAAAATAAATAACGAGCAGGCGAAACTGATGTACAGAACTTGTGAAATCATACACTGTTTATACAAACTTGTGAAATCACACTGTTTATACAATCAAGTAATGTTAACTTACAAGAAAAAATATCTGGATTATATTTCTTCTAGCAACTACGTAATGGCAATCTACCAATGTGGTAATAACAACTGCAATTTACTCTAATTAGATATAGCAAGCAAAACAATCTTTATATAAATCATCATTATTATAAATATATAGCTGTAGTTTAACTTTTGCATATGATTACATCGGAGTTTCTTTCAAACTGGTATAGGCTAGGATGCTGTAATCCTTTACATCAGTAAACTATTTTATATTAAAAATTATTTTTACCACGTAAATGCAAGCAAAAGAACCCTCATACACTGGTAGGTTTAGGAGCCCAGTTCTGTGCTGTACTATTTTAATTCAGATAAAACACATTTTGCCAAAATACACATCATGATTTCATCTTAAAGGAACTTTGAACAAAAAGACCACAAAATTACTTTAAAACAACTCTTGCAATTTTATCTCTTGTTCGCATAAGGGCATTCTGTTCAGTGGAAGATTATGCCTATTATACAAAATATAGGCTCATTAATTAATAAACATAACACTACTGTAACATATAAACCCACTCATTAAAAGCAAAAACAGTACCAGAACAGCATATCCATAATGAGTGACAAAGCCCCATTTATACTCAACATCACTTCTAAAGGCCTGTCCACACGATCGGGCCTGATCGGCGGACTTCCCCTCTAACGGGCACACTTGACGGGCAAACCGTCAAATTGCCCGATGGGTCTTGTAGCAAAATCATCATGGTGGTGCCCAATGGCTTGAGCTTCGACCCTGGCAGACGTACAATATCGTGGTGTTCCCATAGCAGGCTTGTCTTCCACACGATATATTACTGTAACATGGGTCACACCATAGTAACTTGCAATGTCAAATTCGGAGACCTTCAGTGAGCCACTTTCCATTTAATGGTCAAAACCTGTTACACGCACGTTGATTGAACTTTATCGACAAAATCCATGTTTATGGAATGTGAAACTGAAGAGTTACAAAAACAGAGACAAGCGCATTACATCACTGAAGGCCATTGCTGCTGAGATACGGAACAAGGTGCTGCAGTTACGACAGATGACATAAAAAAGAAAATAGACACGCTACGAAACCAGTTTAGGCGTGAATTTAAGAAAATGAAGGATTCACAAAGGTCAGGAGCTGGGACTGACAATCTTTATTCCCCAAAATTATGGTGTTACGATGACCTGGCATTCCTCACTGATAGTGATACAATAAGACCGTCAAGTGTCAAATATGGACAGAAGCCACAATACCGAGGATGGACACAAAACGTCTGGAGATACATCTGATAGTGAGGTACGTTCACATGTTTTCCTCCCCGTCTCATTCTCTCGCTCGTTTCCACTCTCTCTCTCCCCAGCTGTTAGAGGGAGAAACACCTACTGTACACTAAAACATAATCAAAACTTTACCGTCATACCAACCTGTCCTCCTACACTCATAGCACCCCCTACCACCACATCCTAAGCTTCCCCTGGCACTAGATTACATTGTAAACAAAAATAAATAAATAATTTATACCCAAGGTAAGACCTATACCTCTACTCCGTTAAATGATAAATCGTCCATTTGAAACTGACACTGCTCTCACTTTGTAAATAGGTCGACCTGCAGCTCACCTGAGGGGAGGTGAGGTTGGAGAAATCCCACCCCACCTCTGGTCTCAGGTCAGTTGCACTGGATAATTGATACCTCCACACCCACTAGTTAAAGCTATTTAAACATATTCATTCCCATTCTTCCTTCCTTCCTTCCTGGCAAACAGTATGGCTGCCAATGCCAGAAAGTGTGTAGAGTTTAGTTACTAGGAAAATAACTCAAAACATTGTATTGTGTAATACATATTTGTTATTGTGTTTATTACAAAACACAATACATGTAATATGATACAAAATATTATATAAATGACAACGTAAATGAAATAAAAAAAATTAAACCGTTAATAATCAAAACCTCTGCATATACAGTTTATAACACAGTACCTATCATCCTGTACTGAGACACTGATAATAAGGAAAAGTGATACATGAAACCTACATTATGCACCAAATGTACTGAGACACTGATAAGTAATACATTCCAGGAATATGGAATGGTATCTAATTATTGGATTTGTATAGCTTTGTATTGCCATGGCACAGCACCTTCATCATTGAAATACTCCATAAATATATGGCGTACAGTTTGGCCGGCTGTACTTGTATTGCCTCCTGTTCTTTGCAATCGTAACACGTGGGGAGTTTCACGCCAACCACCAGGGATAATTGTACACCTTGCAATGTCTTCAGAATCCAAACCCTTCAGGCATATATTGTGTGACATGCTCACGTCTGAGAAAATTATGCAAAGCAATGCATGCTAATACCATCATTTCAACTTTGCTTGGCGACAAGTATATAGTTGTCAGGAAAACTCTAAATCGGTTGGCCAATATCCCAAAAGCATTCTCAACTGTACGTCGAGCCCTATATAACCGATAGGAAAAAATGCATTCCCTATTACTTTGGGTGCGGTGTGAGAACGGTTTCATAATGTGCCGTTGCAAGGGGAAGGTGTTGTCAGCCACAAACACATACAGTAGCCTCCTCTCACTTCCTTTGGGCTTTCTGTCACTAGGGAGACCTGCTGTTTCTGTGGCAATACAACTACTGATATGTGTATTGTCCCACACACCGCCGTCTGACACCGGCCCATTGCAGCCAATATCAACATAAAGAAACTCGCAATTGGCATCAGTTATGGCCATGAGTATGATGCTGTGGGTACCTTTATAATTATAGTAATATGAGCCCCTGCCCTGTGGAGGCGTTATTAGGATATGCTTTCCATCAATGGCTCCAATACAGTTGGGGAAGTTCCACCGTGTTTCGAACCCACGTGCCACACGCATCCACTCGTCTGGTGTGGTAGGTGTCTGTCAAAATATAAAAAGAAAAATACTCTGTTATTATAGCATTTTTCCTATGAGTTAGAGGCCATGTGGCCACATTTTATGGTAATCGGTATAAAAGTTGACAGTGTTGTGCCTACCTTGCCCTAATATTCTACCTTATAGTGGATTACCTAATATGAATAATAAGGCGTTTGTCCTTGACAAATGGAGCTCAAGTCCGAAATGATTGGGTAGGATACGAACGATTAACAGTGACGTCATTGATGTGTCAGTGCACAGGCCCCTTCCATCCCCCAGTTACACCTAAACATTATAAAACGAACCAACCAATCTTCCATCCCCCACCCCACAGAGGTAGGAGTTCGTCCATGCCCCACCCCTACTCCCTCCCTTTCGCTCTCTCATCCCCCCCCAATCTCTCTCTCTCTTATAATGTACTGCCAATAGTCATTATTAATTTTCTCCTTTATTTAGTCCCCACAATATTATGTGTATCTATGAATGTTATGAATCCCTATCAATCTATGTGAATCCATTAATTTATTGGCATGTAATCATACGTAACCCAATATGTCTTTCATTCTAGATCTTTATCGATCCGGTAATTTGTGTTATTGATGATGCTCAGCCTACACCTGGGACTTCTGATATCCCAACTGGTGAACCTGTGGAATCAGACATGCTTGTGCCTGGACCCTTACATTAAAGACCCGCAAAAAAAAAAAAAATAAAATAAAATAAAACACAGAGTATCGACGAGACCCAACTCCTGCAAGAGGCGTATAATGAGCTAAAGTCGTTGTCCCAAGGTGAAAATACTTTCTCTGCTTTTGGAACTGTCGTCTCTAATAATTTAAATGAAATGAATGGTGACAACCAGATATATGCTCAAAAACTAATGAATGAAATTATTTTTCTTGGCCGACTTGGAAGGCTTTCTTCATCTACAATTATTGTTGAATAATTTGCTCATAAATAATTATCATGTTACCATGATGGAACAAATGTCAGTAAATATCTACATACCGTATATATTGATTATATATAGGCTTCATAATAATGTCATTAAGTTATGTTGACGGTGTTACTAATTTATTTTGTATAGTACACGATTTACTCATGTTGACGGCGTTACTAATTTATTTTGTATTGTACACGATTTTCCTTTCTTTGGTAAACTACAGTATAGTACTTGTATTGACATAATATACGGTTATTGTGTTAAGTGTTACATAATAAAAATATGGAATGTTATTCCATATATATAAAAGACTAAAACTATGATTAATTAAAACCAGTGACCCAAGAGGTCAACCAGATTGCTTGCAGGAATGTGATCAGACCAAAGACGATAAAGTATGCTAAGATGACGTATACAATAAAGAAGGCTAAGATGACGTGCCGTCACCTGTGGTCCTTCATTTGTTTTGAAAACATTAGTCCAAGCTTCCTGCTTGAGACAACTACCGCGACCTATAATTCAAACGGCCTATGTGATTTGTAATCTGTGTCATCTGTATGTATGTTCATATGTTCGAGCTACTGTCTGCTTCCTTTATGATTTGTAACCGAGATGGTAGTCAGAGTTGAATTAGCCATCATCATTGGCAGAAGCGATCAAGCCATCGTCATTAGAAGACCTGTACAAATTTCCTCTGATCTTCATGTAATCTCAGAGAATAGAACTATTTTTTGTACTCAGTGTTTTCTACTAGAACCTCGCATCAGAAAGAGATCGAATGAAGTTATAACTATCATGATGAGTTTAACACATCGTCGTCATAACCAAAGAAGATACCGACTTCGTAAGTTATCATCAAACCCCAAGACACTCCAATGAGTATGGAAGTGCATAACCATCCGACTTAGCGTAAGATTATCGCAAGTCTAACATAACCTCACAGGGCGCCTTATTATACAAGGCAACGGCCCTTTCAACTGGACTAGGTAGTCATTGAAAGACAACGGGAATGTATGAATGAAAGAGAGAGGGGGGGGGGGGGGACATACAGATCGGTCTACCTGTGACGTCAAGGAAGAGCTGACCCTTCAGGTGGGAGGTAAATTAGCTAACTATACTGTTTTTTTCCATCTGTCCATCCGCCTGCGGTGTTTTCGTATGGTAACACTGCATCCCAAGCTTTAAATAGTTACGCTATGTGTAAGTTTTAGGTAAACAAAGGATATCTTGGTGTACATTTGCAACTGAAAAGTGTTCTAATAATTTACTGTATGCGAATTACATCGTTAATATTCAAAATAAGATATTGTTGTTATTGTTGAATGTAAGTATCTAAAGCCTGGGATGCAGTGTTACCATACGCAAACACCACTGGTGGATGGACAGATGGAAAAAACCACAGTATAGGTAAACCAGTATGTCTTTGTCTTTGGGTATATAATTACACAATGTACTGATCAGTTCAATAAATAGTAAACTCACCTGCAAGTAGTCATCCTTTAGTACCTCATATATGGCCCGACATGTTTCTGGGATTGTGTGTGACAAGCTTTGTTTGGATATACGTGTAGAATACTGCAGTGCTGAATATGTACATCCTGTTGCCAAAAATCTTAGCGTTGCCTCCAAACGACCTCCTGTTGTTATACTCAGTCTCGTGTGTGTGTCTTTTTTCATAATGTATGACTCCAGCTTTACTAGTAAAGTATAAAACGTGCTTATGCTCATTCTCAAATAGTCTCTGAAATCTTTTTCGTGGCCATCTTGTAGTTCCTGTAGTATGGTTGTGTGGCTGCCATATACATGTCTTTTAGTGAGCCATTCTTTGCACCATATTCTCTTCTTTTTTTTTTCATTAGACACAAAGCAATTATCATGCTACACAATATCTTCCTCTTTGCGGTAGCCACCATGGTAATCATACCGCACTGAACACACTACTGGTATCGTCGGGCACGCCCACCTCTCCTCGCCTAACCTGTGTGGACAACATTCACGTGAAAGCCCGCCAGAATTTGCCCGTCAACCCCGGAGCATGCCGATCAGGCCCGCTCGTGTGGACAGGCCTTTAGATGCTATGTAGCCTTTATAAACAAAAAACTATTTTGTTCTTGTTAATACATACAGGCTTTTTAACCAATAAAGGGCTGAAATGTCTATTATTATAACACAAGCTGTAGAGTAAAGGCAAGTGACCTGTAAGAATTTTTTTATCCTATAAAAATTCAGCTTTCCTTTACCATCACAATAAAGTAAACTTCAAAAAAATGTAAAAAGGCACTTAGAAGCTGCTATGTGTAGATAGATGATCTATCACCTGTACAGCCAAAGTAAATGGTTTGTGTGTATAAGATGGCAGTTAACCAATGAAACAGACGAGAACTGAAAATCAATGTAGGCAAAATAAAATGTATGGCGACTAGTGAGGAAGCAAATGAAAACGTACAGGCAGGACAATGGCTGTGGAGAATATGGAATTACCTCTACAGCAAACATCAATTTTAACACGGTGGCCGGAGAGATCATCAGAGTTGTAAAACAGTGAAAAGGTTTTTTGAATCTCAAAATGTGTATGAATTAAAATGAAAGGCAGGAGAACCTTGTCATTGAAAGAGAGGTCTTAGAAGAAGCAGATCATGTGTTACCGTTACCTTAAGGCTATTCTAGAATGTGAAGTAGGATTCAAGAGGACAGAGAAAAAAAAAAAAACCAGCCAGGACAGAGTGGTATGACTGAAGCTGCGGGACTAAGGGAACATTATAATAAATGAAGTTGCAGCTGTATGCAGTATGCAGAGGCTGGATAAAAATTGTGGTGTATGTACTACTGAAAAACTAAGTCAAAAGTGTAATAGGTCATATAATATTAAGATGAAACCCATTAAGAAAGTCAAGACAATGGAGGTGAAAAGGCATAGATGGAGACGTGGACCAGATCAGAAGAGCGCAAGACTGAAGAATGGAGAGAACTAGTCGAAGCTTTAAGATATTGGAATTGCTGATGGCTTGTTCGATTGTACCTTTTTAACTTTAATTATTTTTTTGCAGCACTTTTGCTCAAACTATGAAATTTGGGTGCAATTTAGTCTGTCACTCAATTACACATTCACATCATTACATTTGGCCCCTAACTCACAACCATCATAGGCTGAGGCCTGGCTTACATTACATCAGTAGTTTTCTTTACAATTTCAAGCGGCGACTATATACACTAACAAACTTGTTTGTTGACAGAACCAGAGATCCAGCATGGCACTTGCTAAATTCCTGGTATTCCAACGCACAACTGGCTCATGGTGGTTACCTGAAACTTGCAATGAAGGTAGTCAACTTTGGTGTACATACAAACTTATGGCAAAAATAATTACAGTCTTAAAAATGAAGTAACATTGATTTATAACAAACATGCAGTTATTTATTGTAGGACCCAATTTGAATGGCAGAGCAGCTATAGTAGATTAATACAATGGTGTCAAGTGTACAAAACTCAAGGTATATAAATTATACGTACTGAACTAGGATTCTGAAGAAATCCTTATACATATTTGCCCCAAAAATTGTAATTTTTACCTAAAACGTCCTTCTATTCATTTTTGTTACTAGAAGATGAAAAAACTTATATACGTCATAAACAGGGAATAGTTTTTAAAGAGTTTTACTAATTGTACTGAATAGTCAAGAATTCTTCTACTGATTTTATCTAATGACCTTGACTGAATCATACAAGACAATGAATAGACCCTTAAAGCATG
>NC_087216.1:23731362-23763862 GCF_015104395.2 Macrobrachium nipponense | reverse complement strand
CCTCAGGATTGAAGTTTATGAGGGCATTCCCAGCCACTTCGAGAAACTAGATGTGGAACAACCACTGGGTGTTGGAATTGTACCCACAGTAGAGGATGTAGGGATTCTGGAGGGGCAACTGAAGGAGGTATTTGAGGAGCTTCTGTGTCCACCTCCTGGTTCTCCTGGCGAAGGGATAATACTGGATGAGTTGATCAAAGAGATCAACTCCTCCTATGTGCCTGTTGTAGTGCCCAATGACTGTAGGCCGCTGGACACGAAACTCCTCATACGTAACTCGACCCTGCCGACGTGTCTTCTTCCGCTGAACGATCTCTTCTTGGATGGGCTCATGACTCGTTGTAATCATGGGCACGAGTCGGACGCCCTCCCAACAAATGGCGAAGACATCTCCCTTCCGCCGCCACTTTGTCTCTCCCCTTGCCAGATGTTGCGGCTGGCTAGCGAACCTCTTGAGGACATTCGGGGCCCCAATGCACCAACCGAAGGGTACCACTGACATGCACACCTGCTTCATACAGTTCCTGGGCCAGGGATACCGAGTTATAATAATTATCCATAAACAGGTGGTATCACTGGTTACGGAAACGATCAGCAAGACCGAAGACAGTGTCATGCAGTGTGGAGAAGACCCTGGAATACACAGAGAAGTCCACGACATATCCAGTGTTGGACTCCGTAATAAAAAATAATTTCACACCATATTTCTTTGGCTTCTTGGGGTTGTACACTTTTATACTTAGATATCCTTTGTATGGCATCATCCCCTCATCCAAAGAAAGGTTCTTGGAAGGAACCACGAGAAACTGGCACCGTTCACGAATGTAGTCCAACACTGGGCGGACTAAGATGAGGTGGTCGGGGTTATTCCGGGGTATGGCCCTTCGGTTGAAGGCATTGAAATACCTGTCCAACGCCAGGAAACTATCACGGGCCATAATGCCGGGCACATTCGGCGTACTTAAAAAAAAATCCCGCCTCCAATATTGCCTGACGTCGGCAGCAGGCATCATTCCAAAATAAATGTGAAGCCCCAAAAAATGCACCATGTGCGTGAGGTTGCAGCCCCGCCAGCGATACGACGTCGTCGTCTGCAGTTCCTCATGGCAGTACCGAGTGTAATCCGCCGTCTCTGCAACGAGGTATTCCAGCAATTCCCACAACAAGAAGAGCTGAATGAACCCCAGTGCAGTGAGAGGCACAGGGACGGTCAGTCCAGGTGCTGTCTGGGTGCATGTTAGGTGGGGTAGGGTCCTCCAACCACCCCTCATCACTTTCGGACAAATGGCCTTCCCCTAAACTGCCGCAACGTTGCGACCTTCTACAGGCCCATGCGTGCTCGGGCACAACTTCGCACTTCCACCCTCCCTGCTGGCCCATCTCCCTCCCTTTCACCATCACTTTCTGTCTCATCCCCAACAGCAAAAATCGGTGCCTCCTCCTCCTCCTCCTCAGACTCTCCCTCATAGGCACTGAAACCACTAAATTCCAGCTCACTTTCAGGCTGTGGCTCCCTTACGGACAGTGTGGGCAAATATTCGTCATCACTGACATCGGGAGTGATGTCCTCGTCACTAGATGACCAACTGCCATCAAAATGAGGACTTTCGACCTGCTCTCGATCGAGCTCCAACAAGTATTCATCTATGTCCTTTTGTTGGAGGCCTCCCAAATGTTTATGAATGCCCCTCAGGACACCCCGATGCTTCCTGGGGGTCGTAAAAGGCAAAGGATGCGGTCTTTGGTCACTTTCGCCCACACGAGGCCACACAACACGGCGTTGAAAAGCTGGGTCACCTTGGGTGCTTGGTCCCTCTCCAGCATCCAAGTCTAAAACTCTCCTCACACGATCACTACCGACAGGCAATACATGTCTTTCACGGTCCTGACGACGTTGGGGCATCTCTGTGAACATCCTGTTGCGTCACAAATACGCTAACACTCGCAAAAGTTCTGCAAAACACGAATGCGGCAAGAGATCGCTCTCCGACAATGCGTCACTGATGCTAGTGCGAGAAAAAAGCAATTCGAGCATGCGTGCCTGGGTAACCTTGTAAACAAAACAACAGCGTGATCCGTGAACTCCCAGCATCCCTCAAGGCGCATGATTTAAAATTTTTTGCAAACTAGGCCTATAACTATTTTATCGCAAATATTTAAAAAAACTTTTTGTAGTCAACGTACTGTACGTCCACTTAGCACCCGACAGACTATTTTAGTCGACGTATAATACGTCCAGTCAGCGTTTAAGGGTTAAAGGACATTTCAAGACTGATGGATCATGCGACTGTTGCAACAGGAGTGAACGAACGAACCATATTTCTGCCGTATTTTAAATATATACAAAATTGAATGTCAAATATTTACCATGCCTTGCATGCATAAAATCAAAAGAAAATGTTCTTAATAAATAAAAGTGTAGCACATTTACAAATACAGTAATACTCAAATAACATGTATGTATTTTTTATTAGGCTGTGAACAATAAAACTCACTCACTCCCTCAGTACACTTATATGGGTATATACATATATGCTATATAAACAGCCAGACATATGAAATGAATAGGCTGTACATATATGTAATATGAAAGTCAAACAGCTAAGCATTTTAAATTTGAACCTTAAACCAAGGTCATGGATTAACTAGATAAACTTGTGTGAAATATGGTGTCAGCTGAGACTTGTAACACATTGCCCCTAAGTAAACAAGTTCCCAAAAGACTGGAGTATTGTCTCTCAGTTATATAATTTACTTTTCCCTTACCTCTATGACGGGTGGGGGGGAATGCCATTCCCCCCAAAATTAGGTCACTTACCCCTAGGTTAGGGTAGTGCCCTAAAAATTAAGCTGGAGATTGTACCCTTTGTTACAATGCACAATCCTAAATTACAGCATTATCTTTGGGACACTGATGTTTGCAGTGTTTGGTATCCATTGTTTTGGGACGTAACTGTAACTTGACTGAAAAATCTACTTTTCTCACGTTTTTTTTTTATTGATGTGACCCATAAGTATTGTTAGTTCTTTCAGCCCGACCTCCACAAGAAAATCCCCAGTTCCCCACTGTGGTCCCCAAGGATTGTTAGATTGGAAAAAAGGCAGGGTTGCAAAAAACAATTTTTTTTTTTAAACTAAAAACCTTGGTTTTTTTTTGTTTAAACCATGGTTTCTTTGGTTTCAACCATGAAATATATTTTTTTTTACGGTTTTATTTTTTGTGCTACTAGGTATGTTTTTTATGGGTTTATTTCATTTTTGTGCTACCCAGTATAAAACTAAAGCAATTTTAATGATAATCACACAATTCTGTGGCCTTATATGTATTTGACATACAAGTATGATTTATCCATACACTTTAAGAAGGATTAACAAAATTTAATAGTTCCATTATCTGCATGGCCAAAATTTACAATCTCATATAATATAATATATATAATATATATAGATATATAATATATTATATATATTATTATATATATATTATATTATATATATATATATAGTTATATACCTATATTATATATATTATATTATATTTATATATATATATATATATATTATATATATATATATATATATATAATTATATATTTATATTATATATATATATATTATATATATTATATATATATATTATATATATATATATATATATATATTATATATATATATCTATATATATATTATATATATATAATATATATATATTATAAAATATTATATATATAGTATATATTATATAACTATATATATAGTATATAATATAATATATATATATAAATATTATATATATTCATTATAATATATATATAATATTATATATATATATAAATTATATATATATATATATAAATATTATATAATATATATATAATATATATTATATATATATATAAATATATATATTATATTATATATAAATATATATATATATATATATTATATATATGATATATATATATTATGTTAAATATATATATATTATATATATATATATATATTATATAATAAATATATAATATATATATATAATATATAATTATATATATAAATATATATATATAATAATTATTATATAATATATATATATATATTATATATATAAATATTATATATTACCTATATATATATATTATATATATATAGTATATATATATAATAATATATATATATACACATCTTAGAACACTATGGTTGAAAGTCCAAATTTTTGGTTTAAAGCAATACTTCAAACAACTGCATATGAGAGAGAGAGAGAGAGAGAGAGAGAGAGAGAGAGAGAGAGAGAGAGAGAGAGAATGCTTTAGTTTTATGGATATGTCATGTCTAATACCTGTATCTGGTTTGTTTACAAGTTTGGATCTGATTGAGTAAAATATCAAGTTAACAATTTACCATTTTAAGGGTTATATTTTTATTAATGAAACTTTTCTGACTTTCTATATTCAAAATGGTTTTAATTTATTACATCTAAAAAAATGAATAAATACCAGATTTAAATAGCAGATTAATATGATTACATGATCATGGTCATTTAATCATAAATATGGCTAGTTGGCAACTGTAAGAACACTGCCAAGCTAGTGCTACTGGCATGTTACTCTAGTCACGGTAGGCTACAATGACACTGGTTGTTTTTCAATAATGTGCATGACTGCAAGTGGTCATAGTGCTAAAAACAACTGATCAACATGACAGGTAGAAAAGCAGACATTTGGAAATTTTATGAAAAAGTGGTGGTAGGCAGAAAGGGTTGTAGAGCTATATTTGCAAAAAATTCCACAAAGTAATGGAAGGGAAAATAGCAAGAATGAATGCTCATTACAGTAATTGTGTTGCCTTGGAAACTGGCGATGAAATTAGTAAGTAAATGTGTTATGGAAAGATGTTATGCTTCAGGGGGTAAATTATGCTAGACTAGGAAACAAATTGACACTGATGGACTAACTGTAATTTATTCATCAAACTTCATAAATCCTTGGAAATACCTAATATCAAGTAAGCTAGGTTAGATACTTTTGATATCAGAAGCCTAGGCTGATAATTTAATGAGTAAAGTTTGGCCTAGGCCTAACATCTGAATCAATAGTACTAAAATAATTATTCACTTCGAGGAAATCTGTGATTTTCGTAGAGAAACTTACAAAAGCTATTAGATCAGGTTACCAATAAAGATAGTACTGGGGTATGTTTTTAAGGCCAGTCAGACTCAATGCAGTCTGATTTTACAATTCCATCTGAATGCATATGCTTGGCCTTGAATTAGGTAGTTGATAGTCAGTCCTCCATTTACAGGTAATCTATAATTCTCTTTTTCTAAAATAAGGATAAATCTCTGACAGCAATTACATGCATTTGCAGGCAAGCCTATTTTTGTTTTTTTTTTTAATAACGCGGTCAGCAAGAATGTATGAAATCCCCGACGTATCAATACAAGTATTGTCAGATAGAAACGGATGTGGGAACGCCTAGTGTAGGGGGGGACAACCTCCCAGACGCATTGGATACATTGTTACCAATAATCTTTTTACTCTCAATTAACCTAACCTAACCTAGTTGGCCGTGTTTCCTAACTGGGGGGACGAAACCCCCCTCATGTGTAAAATGAAACTGGTGCCCCTTTAAACTGTAGTTAACCCCGGATGTGTTTTAGCAAAAACTCCTCTAAGTAATTCTGCCTTTATCTTATAAAATTCATAGACCTATGTGTTTTTGTCATTAAAGATTTGTTACAGTAAAACATATATATTAAGTTAAATATATCTTTTGGTTCAATTCTGCCATCCTGAACAAGTTGAAAATGATCATCTCGCTATTCGGGCAAAAATTATGACAAATATATATGTTTAATGTTCAGTAAACATCATCAACTATCGAAGTTTAGGCCACAAAAATGCATTTGGATGAAAAAGTACAATCAGATTGCACATTGTATGGCATAGTGGCATTGGCTATACTTAAGACATCATAGTAAGAAGACCTACGTCATATTATCCCTGTTAATACAAATTTAGACCTATTATTAAATTGAAGCTCATAAATACTAGAAATATTTATTCATAAACAGCATTATCGTCCAATTTTTATAATGAATAAAATATGTAATTATTTTCTCCATTAAGTCTATTCTTAACCTATTTTTTTGTAAATTAAAATACAAATGTAGGATAGACTATGTTTTTACCTAAACTTCATTTTATAATTAATCTGGAAAATTAAAAAATTGTCAGATTTAATCTTCTTATAAAGATTAGGAGTGTGCTGAAGTTTTGGCTATGGCATGCCAAAGCTTCGGCAGTTTTGCTTTGACTAGGGGCAATATGTTCAGAAGCTTTGGCTTCGGCAAACTATTTTCAATTGCCTAACACTATTAGGCTACTGTATTTTGATTACTGAAAGTATCCAAGTATTTTGCAATTTTTGAAGGCTTATTTCTCAGCCCAGAAATCAGGGATTACAGATTAACCTACACGAGGGATACTTTCCACTATATGAAATTTCTAGGCCTAGGCTAGGCTTATATGTGTAAAAGTTTGACATTCAATCAGACTCGTGGACCTAAAATTGTCATTCAGTCATAGTTGGGATATCAGCCGAAGTTTAGGTTTTGGTGAAGAGATTTTGGTCTAAGCTTTGGCGCATCCCTAATCAAGTCATCACCAAAATTATAGGTTTATATTAAAAAAATAAAAAAAAATTTCAAATTCAACCAAATTTAAAATCAAATAACTTTTAAACAACATATACCATAGTCTCTTTTCAAGTTATATAAATTTCAAGCAAAACTGTTACATGTTGATTACCATTGAAGCATAGACCTCTCATGACAATTTCAGATGTTGAGGAGCCAGAAGAGCAAGAAATTGAAAGCCTTAGAAATCCAGGACCACCGGATACTGAAATTGTTTCAAGTTCTAGTTCGGTATCTCAGTTAGGCCTAACTAGAAGTTCCTCTGCCCCTTGCACCAGTACACAAATGATTATTGATAGCTCTAGTTTGAGACTTTCTTACAAGTCTGATAAAAACTTGAAAAGATCAGCTGAATCCAAGGAACAGGTAAAATTAAAAAGAAAAATGGAAGGACACCAACTAGACAGATATTTTATAAAGAAGTGAAAAAGAAAAGCAAAGTTTTGGTAAGCAGCTAGCTAGATATTCATATGCAACAAATAGTAGCTTTAGAACAGTAGACAACCCTCAGTTTCTAAAATTTGTTCAACTGATACGCCCAGGATACAAAGTATCTACAAGGAAACAAATTGGTGAAAATTTTGAATGAAGTTTATGATGAGATTACTAAAAGGAAACTTCTTTTGAAAGGTCAGATTGCTTCAAAGGATTTAGATGGCTGGAGCAATATCCAAAATGAGCCAGTTGTGTGCGTGTCAGTTATCGATGAAAATTCAGTTACTTGGTTACGACTGTTGATACGTCTGGTCAAAAGCATGATGTAACATACTTATCTAGTCTTGCTACCAAAGTAATGAAGGAAGCATCTCAGGAGTTTGATGTACGGGTGCGCAGTTTTGTAACAGAATTCTGCTAATATGAAAGCCATGATGAAACAACTTAAAAAGGAGTTTGGCTGTAGCATTGCAACCTATGGATGTTCTTCACACATTGCTAACTTATTAGCTCATGATTTATATACCATATGTGAAATCCCATGTGGTAAAAATGATAAAGTATGTCAGGAATACTCATCTTCCCTCAGCAAGATACAAGGAAGCAGGTGGTAAAAAGCTGATAATGTCCGTTGAAACAAGGTGGAACTCTGTGTATGGAATCTTATCTTCAAAACTGGCCAATCTTGGCATCCATTGCTCTAGATGAACCCATTACTTCAAAGATAATGAACAAGAACATTAAAAGCAATGCAAAAGATTCAGCCAACCGACTAAAACCTGTATCTACTGCCCTATCTAATTTGCAAAGTGACAAGTGTAAAATAAGCGATGCAGTGAAGATTTGGAAAAATCTTGTACTTGAACTCAAACAAATACTTCCAGATAAAGAAATGGAGAAAGCCAAGAAAAGATATGATCAAGCAATTACAGATTATCATCTTGCTTACTTACTGGATCCCAATTTCCAAAAGGACGTGGAAAACATGCCAGAAGATGAAGAGTCTAAAGCAATGTCTTTAGCAGAAGAGGAATACCCATAAGTGATACTAATTATACTTATATTGAAAGCTAAAGCATTTCCTTCCGACAAAGCCTACTTGTTTGAGTCTTCAGTCATTTCTCAACTTACCCGTTGCTCCTGGTGGCGTGCATTAAAAGGCAAAATTGATATCAGTGTGATAGAAGATATCTGTGGTTTGCTTAATGGACTTACTTCAAGTGCAAGCGTTGAGAAAATCTTTTCTACTATTGGTTTGGTACACTCCAAACTCAGAAACACTGGGAATCGAAAAGGCTGGGAAGTTGGTTTTTTTTACACAGTTTTAAACAAAGACTATAATGTAGATGAAACAGACTAGTCTTTTATGTTTTGTAATGTTTGCATTTCCAGTGTTGATCAAGTTAACCTTGACGTTGAAATTTGTACTTTATAAACCAATTTTGTCTGAAAAATTATGCATGGTCAGAGGCTAGGATTTGGATGAAAGACAATTTATTTTTCTCATGTATTACAAGTCTTTTTATTATTATTATTATTCTTTAAAATTGTAGATTGATTTGATTTTGATTTTTGTTAACCACTGCTAACATTTGTGGTAATCACCACCAAATGTTTTTTTTTTTTTTTTTTTTAATTTTTTTTTTCTTGTTTATTTGAATCAGTCGTTTAGATCTAGGTACTTGAACTGGATGTGAATAACTGATTTTTTTCTTCATATATAACTGTGCTAACATTTGTAGTTAACACCAAATTGTGATTAGTTTTGAAATTTTTTTTTTATTTGGATGTCTTTTTTTACCTATTTCAACTTGAAATGAATAACTGCTCTCTCTCTGAAGCTATGATTAACATGATTGTTTCTTTTTATATAACTAACCTCCCATTACAAATTTCTTTTAACCTAATTATCTGAGGTTTACCAATTGTATGAATATGTTCAGTTACATCAAATGTTATATTATGGCACGGTAACACAAATATACTTTAAGATAGTTACAATTCAGAATGTTTTAGTAGGCTAAACAAGTAAACATTAACATTGCCAATTTTATTTGAAAATCCAAGTAACTGATAAAAATACCAAAAGTTGCCAAAAATATATATTACCTAAAAGTTATAAAGGAAACATTAAGACCCCCCCAAAAAATGAAAACCAAAAAAACAATGTTTTTTTTTATTGACTGGTTTAAACCATGGTTTAAATCATTTGGTTTAAACTGCCAACCCTGAAAAAGGTGTACAATTACTTAATGCCGCAAACATTAATGCAACATACATTGTGGTGCACTAGTCATGGGAAAAAAGCAAAATACAAAGGTTTAACAAGCTGTAAGTCATATTGGGGGTAAAATAATGCCATCCTGGCCTAATCAAGAATTCAACAAAGATATTTACGAATCATCCCTAAATACAAGAAAAGCTAACAAATATATGTAAGATTCAGTCATTAGTGGCTGCTAAGCAAATATATCTGGATCTAGTTGCACAGCAAATAAGATCAACCACCAATGTAGGAGAAGTTAAGATTACCTACAGTATTTCCCAGTACGTATTTGCTGCAGACGCTTAGCGTACATGTTATTGTATTAGTACATATTTTTCTTTCTTTGTCCACTTTTACCCACAGAGATGAATATGAGTCGGCCCATCTATTCTCATAAGCAGTGGTATCACTGTATGTCCCTAAAGAAACAACTATTAGTATGCATCTACTGATAAAATACATTAATATGTACATATTTGTTAGTTCCAAGCCTTAAATCATGTGAATTATTGGTGTTTTAATCACACCTTGAAAGAAAACCAAAGCACTACAAGAGCATAGAGATAATATATATATATATATATATATATATATATATATATATATATATATATATATATATATATATATATATATATATACAGGCAGTCCCCGGGTTACGACGGGGGTTCCGTTCTTGAGACGCTTTGTAACCCGAAAATCGTCGTAAGCCGGAACATGGTAAAAAATCCTAAGAAAACCTTACTTTTAATGCTTTGGGTGCATTGAAAACTATGTAAACTGCATTCTTGTTGTATTTTTCATCAAAAAAGCTTTCAAATATTGATTATTTTGCATTTTTGTGTCATATTTCATCTGCCAGATCAGTGTTGTAGGCGTCGTAACCCTGGAACATGCGTCATAACCCAGGAAATAATTTCTGATGAATATAATTGAAAAGCGCCTTAACCTTGGAACGTCGTAAGCCGAGACCGTCGTAACCTGGGGACTGCCTGTATATATAATCCACAGTAAAGAATTTTGACATCAGTAGGTAAGGTGTTTTGACCAAGTAAATAAAAATGCCTATAAATTCTGTTTACTGACAGAAGGCAGTAGTGGTTGTTTCTGACCTGTTAAAACCTACAGTATTACTTAACTTCCAAAAGACCAGATATCCCAAAAGATTTCCTATGAAATTTACAGGGAATCCTTCTAGTAGAAATATAACTTTTTCTTGTTTTGATTATCATTTAATACACTCTAAACTCTATGCTAGGTCATGAGGCATTTTATTTATGATGCCTTACGTAAAGCTAGTGGGCAGTCACTCCCTGCCATAAAGGACCATGTGCCCTAGGGTTCTTAAGTACATCATTATTCTAATAATTCAGCAGGCCCTTACTCACAATCCTTTGTGTTCAACCATGGTTCCGGATTAACGTTGAGGGATGGCCTACCTACCCTCGAGTGTGTACTGGTTTAACCATTCACTAATGACCAGAACGATCATCAAACGAACAAAATCACATAAAAACCATCATATAAACTTTCACAATTTAAATGTAATTAGCCCTTGAATTGAATATAGAATTTTAGACAGAGACCAAGCACAGGGACGAATGAGGTCAGTCAGCACTGAAATGGAAATTGACAGTAAAAGTTTGAAAGGTGTATTACGACGAAAGTCAGATGGAAGAATGAGAATATAGAAGTAGATAGAGTTAAAGGAATGAAATGGGTTGCAGCTAGGGACTGAAGGCACACTGCAGAGAACCTAAGTAATGCCTACAGTGCACTGCACGAGTTGCACTGACGACACTAACCCAGAACGGCGATAATTGGCCCTTGATTACATATTTAAGTCTATGCAAATTACAACAACAGCATGCCTATCTGGAGCAGGCACTCGCACACTCATCTCATGCTGCGCTTCCTTAACCTACCTCATTACGCTACACTTTGCTACACTTGCTTACATCAGGCCACAATCCACAGGTAATTAAAGTAAAATTTTACAAAGACATTTGTAAACAAATCTCCTCAATCACGACACTTTCCAGTACATCCAGTACAACGTTCAGCTTGGGATAGCCTATGCTGCATATTATCCTTCACCTGGCTATACCACATGTAGGCAAGCTTTGTAGTCTTAATGAGTTACACAAAATTAGGTGAGGCTGCCAACACTCATGGTGTAGGCTAATTTGCATTGACTAAATTATATCAGTGGCCTCACCCAGGGTAGATCTAGGGTACTATGCCGCGGCGCCCTTGACTATAGCAGTTGCAGTTTTTCTATGCAGTTTTACCTCCTGAGCAAGAATTTAAAGTAATATTTATTCGGACAACTGTAATTAACCCCCGGGAGCCAGTACTAAACACGGCGAAATACATTGGAGGCCCCAATCCCTAGTGGATGTTGTATCCGCGGTTACATTCCTTGCAGTCCGTGGGGAACTATTCTGTAGAATTACCTTACCCAGTAGCCTACCTCAGATGAACTTGGGACAATACATTTAACAGTAATTCTAAAGAATAGTTCCGCACGGACTGCAAAGGAACGTAACAGCGGATACGACATCCATCAGGGATTGGGGGGGCCAATGTATTTCGCCGTGTTTAGTACTAGCCCCTGGGGGTTAATTAGTAGTCCGAATAAATATTACTTAAAATTCTTGTTTAGGAGAGGTAATTCTATACAATAGCTCTGCCACTAATTTTTATAATATTTTTTTTTCTGATGAATTACTTTGTGCCTTATCTAAAGCTGACCTTTTTTTTGAGGAGGAACAGTATTTTTACCCTATTTGTTAACCTTTCCAATCTTGGGGGACCCCGGTGGGAAACCAGGGTTTTTGGGTGGGGAATGAATTAAAGAATCTGTTTTAACATACGAATAATGGCACATATAGAATTAGCAATAAGGCCACCAGCTAACCTAACCTAGTAGCCGTATCCTTACCTGCGCCCCGGCCGCCCCCGCGACCCCCCTTACACAGCCATATTAAATATAAGACAGCCTAAATCCCTTTGTGTAATTAGGTTGGAGGGTAAAGGTGAGCTGCCATCTTTAAGAATGCATGGAGCCTATCCAATACTTTAAAATGCAATTTAAAATATGCAAGAGCCAAGTATCCAACAAACTGAGACAAGAACTTGGGAGAAAATCCACATAAATTGATGTCAAAGTAGATGGTAAATGAGAAACCGCACCAGAAGTTGAAGGTTCACACGCCTCCATGGCGGTGGAAATTGTGTGAAGTGTCGAAAAGTGTTAGTTTCCTAGTAAAACTGTCACCTGATTGGGTATTCAAGTCACGTGATTCTAGTTTTGTTAAAATGCTGGTCCCAAGTAAAATGTGGATAATCTTCATTGGTTAAAAACTATGACGTTTGGGTGATGTCTTGCTACGTAGAATACAGTCAATGATGTGATAATGACATAATTATGTTTTTAACGTACAAACGAACGAACGAGAGCTCAGTCTGAAGAGGAATTTGAGTGTTATGAAGTCGAGGGACTTAGTTTTTTTCAGGTGGGTCGAATTTAATTTAGATTTTTAAACCACTTATAGACCTAGCGCCGCTTAGATTTATACATCAAACGAAACCTTGGACTTCCTTCTTTTTAGTGAAAGTACTTAAATTTGATAACTTGCTGGCGGAGCAAACGGTGGTATTTCTACAGAAGCAATCCGCGGTGGCTTAGACTATGGCAATTGACTGATTCCTATGTTATTTGAGTTACTGTACAAGATTTAAAAGTAATATCCATTCGGCCGGCTGTAACTAAGCAGTAATTGACCTTTGAAAGTTACATAATAGCCGCACCAAACTCAAAGGTATATTAAAGTTTAGTTCCAACCAAACGAAAAAAATATTCCTTACAACCCTTATAAAGCAACTAAAATAACATAGAAAATGTCAATTGCCATAGTCTAAGTCACCGAAGAACGGTCCTGTAGGAAGGTACCAAGTATTCGTTACGGTGAAGGAAATGTAAACACAGCCGCCATGTTTAAATTCCCCAACCACCACGGAGCCATATGTTCACTAAGGGGGGGGGTGGGGGGGGGGGGGGGGTAATGCACAGGGGTGGGAGGGGTAAGGTGGAAGGTACGAGTTGTCTTAGCAGCTCCCCACTGAATAGTAACATACCTTGACGCAACTTTCGGCGAAAGCCTAACACTCACTTTCCTAAAACATAATAATTAAGAATAATGTTTGGACCTTACCTTAAAGGGGTGGAGGGTACAAAGCAGCAGCTGCTTTTAAGAATGCGTGGAGGCGGGTCTTGGGTTCCTCAAAATGCAGCTTGAAATAAGCAACAGCCAAGTACCCGATGAAGTTATACATTCTCCTCCCGTATCTGGAGTCGACTGAATGGGGGCAAAAGACCTGCTTTCTCAGGAGGCCGTGGTCCTGGCAAAAACTGATTAGTCGATCATAATTACCTGAGTAAAAGGCAGAAAAATCTTTGTAACTCATGTAACAATTGTTACATGAAGTTGGCAAAGAGTTCCTGGTGAGGGGCTGGGGCGAGCGTGAAGTAGATGCAGCAGTGGATGTCATGGCGGCAGATTCAACAGTGTTGGAGTTCAACAGTTAGGAGGTGGCAGGAGGCCAGACCGTAGAAAACAGGGTAGGAGAGGTGGGGTGTAGTAAAAATGCTTTGATGCTATTGGTTGAGGCAGGGTGGGGCTGAGGTAAATGAACAAGCACTTAACAAGATAAGTTGGCAATGTTAAGGGTAATAAAAGTAAATGGGTAGTTAAGGAACTAAATGTAAATGTGGGATGGGTTCAAAATATGAAATAATACAAATACATATATAACGGGCCCAGGAGGGGGTGGGATTTAAGTCCTGGTGGTAAATGTGTAATAGGGCCTATAGTAGTTTTAATAAATACAAAAGACCAAATTAAACATAGGTTAGCATATAACAAAACTAATTAAACTTGTAGGGGATGTTGCCTGACCAGGGGTGGGGTTGGGCCTGCTGTAACCCCCCTTAATGAACCAAACCAACCTAACATAACCTAACCTAGCAGGGGATGTAACCTTACCTAGTAGGGAACTTAACCTAGTAGGCAATGTTGCCTGACCAGGGGGGCTTTGCCCCCCATACCCCCCTTAAAGCCTAACCTAACCTAGTCGGAATGTAACCTAACCTAACCTAGTAGGGAACATTGCCTGACCAGGGGGGCTTCGCCCCCCGTACCCCCCCTTAAAGGCCTAACTTAACCTAGTAAGGACGTAACCTAACCTAACCTAGTAGGGGAAATACTAGGCCTAACCTTACCTAGTAAGGAATGTAACCTAACCAACCTAACCTAACCTAGTAGGGAATATTGCCTGACCAGGGGGGCTCTCGCCCCCAGTACCCCCCCTTAAAGGCCTAACCTAAACCTAGTAGGGACATTGCCTGACCAGGGGGGCTTCGCCCCCCGTACCCCCCCTTACAGGCCTAACCTAAACCTAGTAAGGAACGTAACCTAACCTAACCTAGTAGAGAAATACTAGGCCTAACGTAACCTAGTAAGGAATGTAACCTAACCAACCTAACCTAGTAGGGAATATTGCCTGACCAGGGGGTTCGCCCCCCGTACCCCCCTTAAAGGCCTAACCTAACCTAGTAAGGAATATAACCTAACCAACACTTAACCTAGTAGGGAAACATTGCCTGACCAGGGGGGCTTCGCCCCCCTGTACCCCCCCTTGAAGGCCTAACCTAACCTAGTAAGGAACGTACCTAACCTCAACCTAGTAGGGATATACTAGGCCTAACGTAACCTAGTAAGGAATGTAACCTAACCAACCTACCTAACCTAGTAGGAATATTGCCTGACCAGGGGGGCTTCGCCCCCCCATACCCCCTAAAGGCCTAACCTAACCCTAGGTAAGGGATGAACCTAACCTAACCAACCAACCTAGTAGGAACATTGCCTGACCAAGGAGGGGCTCGGCCCCCCCGGTACCCCCCCTAAAAAGGCCCTAACCTAAACCTAGTAAGGAACGAACCTAACCTAACCAGTAGGAAAATTACTAGGCCCCCTAAACGTAACCTAGTAAGGAATGTAAACCTAAACCAAACCCCCCCAACCTAATCCTAGTAGGGAAATTGCCTGACCAGGGGGGCTTCGCCCCCCCGTACCCCCCCTTAAGGCCTAACCTAACCCTAGAAGGAACGGTAAACCAACCTCCTAACCTAGTAGGGAAATACTAGGCCCTAAGTAACCTAGTAAAAAAGGAATTGTAAACCTAACCTAACCTAGTAGGAATGCCTGACCAGGGGGCTTCGCCCTCCCGTACCCCCCCTTAAAGGCCTAACCTAACCTAGTAAGGGAATGTAACCAAAAAACCTTAACCCCAACCTAGTAGGGAATATTGCCTGACCATGGGGCTTCGCCCCCATACCCCCCTTATTTTTAAAGGCCTAATCTAACCTAGTAAGGAATGTAAACCTAACCAAACCTAACGTAGTAGGTAACCAAGTAGGGAATGTAACCTAACCAACCCGCCCCCCCTCCCCCCGGTATCCACCCTTGAAGAACTAACAACAATAGCCTAACCAGGTAACCCCTTCAAGGAAGTAAAAACTAGTAGGTAAACCAACATATAACAAACTAAACCTAAGGGTATGTTGCCTAACCGGGGGAGGGGATTCGGCCCCAGTAGGTAAAATGGACATATAAACCTAACTGTGATGGGTGTGGAAGTGTTGTAAAGTGTTAAAAGTAACCATACATAAACTGCATAATAGTAAGGAAAGTGGAAGGGAGGTGTAAATTGTAATGTCTGTAAAACTGTATAATGGAATATATTTAAATGTAGGTTTTTATAATAATAATGGCAAACTATATATTTATATGTTATATATTTAAATGTAGGTTTTATAATAATAATGGCAAACTTTAATCTAGGTATTGGTATCGGTGAGAAATGCATTGTAAATGGTGTAACGTAAAGAGCCAGTCGTGAATACTGGAAAGGGGAGGGATTGACTTGTGTATAATGATATAGGGAGTGTGTATGTAATATGCAACGCAATGTGCAATTTCACGTAACAGGTAGGTAGGTAGGTAGGTATCGAAACGTCCTAAAACTGAGTTCTATATCAACACGTAGGATTTTTAGGTGTCTGTCCTCAATTATAACATAATATTTCAAGTTATATATGGTGAAATGATTAGGTGGGGATATTTCAAAACAGTTATTATACAAATACTATGGAAAAAGGAAAAGGAATAAACACTAGAATTCAAATAACATGTTTAATAAACAAATTAGGTAAATGCTTTCATGTAACTCAACGTATGGTTACCAGCCAGGGTTCCCAGATAACACCACTACCAACCAGCCAAAGTCTACCATGAAACCAGCCAAAATCCGCCAAATGAAATCCAAACCAACCCAAATAACCGGCAAATATATGTGCGTTATATTTATCTTTATAAATGCATATTTTTTATCATATATGCTTGTATAGCGGCATCATAGTTTTAGTTAGATAATATAAACTAATATAAGAATACAGGAAAAAACGAGAATGAATTGAAATTTTGAAATGAGGCTCGTTCTCCGAGAATCCGGCAGCCTGTTTTGTGGTCATCTGGTGTGTGTGTGATTTTTATTTTAATTCCATCTACATATTTTTGCTTAAATGTTACCAAGTTTTTTACTGAAAACTATTCAAATTCCCAGATTTTCCTGAAAACCTTCAAAAATTCCCAATCTGGGGAGAGATTCCTCAAACGTGGGATCAGTGTTTAGCTCAAATAGAAAGTGTTTGAAAACCAGCCAAAATACCACTAACCAGCCAAAGTGAATTTTTACCCACCAAATTAGGAAAAAAAGCCAAATTTGGTGAGAAACTGCCAAATCTGGGAACCCTGTTACCACCCAATCCTTCACTCAGTCCGGTAGCAATGTAGGGGTCATACTGTAACATGTTTGGCTAAATACATATATCCCTCCCGTAAACCCCCATTTCTTTCCTCACTAAGAAGTCTGAGTTTAGGCCAAAAGCTCCCTTACAGTTAGCACATGCGCAGTAGCATTAGCGCATGCGTAGTAGGATTCAGTGTTGTGGTAGTAGTAGTAGTAGACGAATATGGATGTGGAACGGCTCCACTATCGCTAGTTTTATTTCTTATTTCCGCCTGTATTTCGTGTTTTTAAAAGTGATAAATGTGGGAAATACCACAATAACACGGCAAAATCTCCCCCAAGTCCGGTAGCAATGTAGGGGTCATACTGTAACGTGTTTGGCTAAACACATATATCCCTCCCGTAAACCCCCATTTCTTTCCTCACTAAGAAGTCTGAGTTTAGGCCAAAAGCTCCCTTACAGTTAGCACATGCGCAGTAGCATTAGCGCATGCGTAGTAGGATTCAGTGTTGTGGTAGTAGTAGTAGTAGACGAATATGGATGTGGAACGGCTCCACTATCGCTAGTTTTATTTCCTATTTCCGCCTGTATTTCGTGTTTTTAAAAGTGATAAATGTGGGAAATACCACAATAACACGGCAAAATCTCCCCACAAGTGGTTTCTTCCCACCCAAAACCCCGGTTCCCACTGGGGGTCCCCCTTACCGTGGGATAGAGTTGGGGTTTTGTCCCCACCCAAAACCCCGGTTCCCACTGGGAATCCCCTTTAACGTAGGATAGAGTTCAAAGGTAAATTAGAGTCGTCCGAATAAATATTACTTCAAATTCTTGTTCAGGAGGTAAAACTGCATAGAAAAACCGCAACTGCCATACTCTGGGCCGCCGCAGATAGGTACACTTGATCTACCCAAACGGTAAGAAATACCGGTAAAACTGCATAGAAAACCGCAACTGCCATATTCTAGGCTACCACGGAATATTACTATAAATCTACCCATTTAACAAATTTATCATGATTACCAGTTGTTTTAGACAGTCCTTCACTAAGGCACCAATATCAGAAAGCTTTTCACACTTAAACGGGTAAATGACCGATCGGCGACATAGCAGCCACTTCCCAAAAAAAGCACTAAGTAGTATGCCATTACTATTTCGTAGTTTTAAAGAGCATAGAGGTCTCTAAGTGTTGCCTGGATATGCCACAACTCTTGACTGATGCATATGACAGAGAACTCAATTTAACCTACTACCTACTATAATTGGCTCAAACACTAACTAGCCTAAATCAGAAACACGTAGTGACATCCCTAACGCTAATTCATTAGGCTAACGTGGGCTACATTTAATTTCATTAGACTACCTACACTCCACGATTGGTAAATAAAAACTTCAGATGTCAATCCTCAAAAAGGCCCTCAATTAGTATCACCTTTCACAACCTTTGGTTTAGGCTACTACCTAGGTATTACACTCAAAAGTGTAAAACATACTAGTTTAGTCTAACTTAGCGTGAAATGATCGTAACATTTCACAACAAAATTGTCGGGTCGCTACGTTAGTTAAAAAGGCTCTAAATTGGCCATACCAAGGGCAAGTTCACAAAAGTACCTAGCATAGGGTAACCTACCGAAGTGTCTTGAAGTTTATAGGCTAGGTAGCTAATCTCCTACCTAAATGTCTTTGGATTTAAGCTTTAAAAATTACCTGTCCTATTAGACATCTCTGGCAACTGCGGCATAACTAAGCGATGGTCTTAAGCATAAAACTGGACTGGAAAAGTTTCATTCTTTAGCAAGTTACCGAAAAATACGGTCGGCCATGATACTTGCGTCAAGTACCTAGGACAGGGTAAAATTTCCCAAAGAGTTCCCATTGACAACCAAATCAGGGCAAAAATTACTAAAAATTTGCGACTAAACCAAAATATACTTTAAAAACGATTCTAGGTTAAAAGGTTGATTAAACGATGAATAAGTATAACACTAATACTACCTTGAAAATCGAGAAAAAATGTACACATTCACAAGTCAAGGGATCCTCTGATGAAGGTGTGACGACGGAGAACCAATAAGGCAATAACCATGGCTATTGGCCAACTTCCGGACTCCAGAGTCCAGAGTTCCAGAGTATTCAGTCAGGCATCTAGTTTCAGTGACAGCCGGATGGCTTGTGACCCGGTTGACTTGGCCAGCTGATGTACTAAAATATCTTTCTTCCAAAATTTCTTCATTAAATCTTCAAGTAGCGTCTACATTTATAGAAGAAGAAAAATTTTGAAGAAGGAATAATTAACTATAAACTGATGAAAGCAAGTTTTATAGAACTGTAACAGAAAGTGGGAAGCGGGAAATAAAAGAAAACGATAATAAAATTGTGATTGAAATAGCTAATTGCTTATAATATAAATACCACAGATTATTTATGTGAATACTGACTTACTGTATACTTAGAAAATCTGATATTAGTCACGAACAATAGTAAGAAAACTTAAAATTAACAACCTAGCCAGAAATAACATGGGACATAGATTTGTAAATTGCTGAAAAATAACGAATTTCCTTACGTTTCTGGAAAGTTTCAAACAAATAGAGAGGGAAATACAAAATTGAATTATTTGAAAGCCACGAAGAGGGAAAAAAAGCGAGTAAATGTGGATGATTATACAAATAAAGTTCACTCAATCAATCTTATATTTAATAACAGCCACAACTTAAAGCTATTTATTCGAAAAAACTACATACTATATATGACTAACAGATAAAAGGTTGGGCCATACTAAGATCGAATGGGAACGACAGGTGATGCCATCTAGTGTGTGAATAATAACTAAGAAGTAGCGGTGGGAAAATATAACGGCTTTTTAGTGCGCACGAGAAAGAGAAAGTTAATTTTAGGGAAAATGCTCTAATGCTTTTCAGTTAAATTTTGCCGAAATAACTGAGAGTATACGTGAATTTATTTCAAGTAGAAGAATGTAACACGTAGTGTCTAAAAACCATGAAAAATATAAGGAATAAAATATGAATAAATAACGTTACTACCGCGTAGCCCTATCATTGAAAATATATAGTAATACATTTAATAACTACAAATAAAAAAATATTTAAATGTTATACTTATAGTTAAGGTATATTTGAATTAAGATTCTAATAAATATCTGTAGGAAAAGTACGCGTATTTTCCCTAAAATTAAGGAATTTCTTTGGATTTTTTGACACAGAGTGCTGGCACACAAAAGAGGGGGAAATACGAACTGAACTATCTCGAAACGTCAAATAAAATAAAGCAGCTGCTAAACATGGTCAAGTATGCATAGGAACTTTACCTACTAAGCTAACTAAGAAATAACAGTCATAACTGGTGGCTAAAGTGACAGTTATAGACATCTATTGGCGATTAGAACTAAAGTATTTACCTTTAAAAACTGTAATAGGCAACTTTACAGTGTAAACAACGAAAATAATCTTGATTTATTAGTGGTAGGGAATTGTTTATTAGTCACATGTATGCAAATAATATTAGGTAACAATACATTTACCAGGTACAAAGAAGTAGTTAGAGGTAGCGAATATCAATAAAAGATAAAAAAAAAATAAGTTACTAAGTAGCAACTATTACGCATTGCATACGGTTTTTATTAAACCTTATTGTTTTAATTTTGAAGTATGTTAATGAAAAGTTTTGTTGTAAATATATATAATTGAATTACACAAAATAATTAAAATTTAATGCTATGTGTGAGTTCAACACGTAATTGGCTAAAAATTAAGACTATTGTAGGGTTTTCTGGAACTTCGTTTTGGTAAATATAAGAGTTGGAAATACAAACTGAACAATTTAAAAACTGTATTATTAAATAAAGCGGCAAATAAAAACGATTAGCTGTGAAAATAATCTTCATTTACGCACTTGTCTATTCAATGACAATCATAATATAGTTATATCCACTCATTAAACTATGAAACTGAACCATTACAGAATACCGACTAAATGGGATATTCAAGAGATGAATGGAACTAAAATATTCACCAGACAAATAGTAATAATCTTAAATTATAGGTAGAATGCGGCACTGTTTACTATTTAGATATATGAAAAGACTTATTAAGAAAATTCAAGCTTATTGAATTCTAAGAAGTAAGTGGAATTAGCTTGTAAAATCAATATAAATTAGAAAATAAAATTCTACCTAGGTGCTGAAAAGAACACTGCCCCCTCCCCCCAACCTTATTCATTAAAGACCTTATTGTCCTATTTTAGGATTAAGATGTTAAAAAAAATTCTCATAAAGATATACAATGTAAGTATATATAGGTAACTATCAATATATTATGGCAAGTTTTCTTGTATAGATAAAAAAAATAGTAATCTTTTTGAGTGTCTGATGTATTCGTTCTGGTAAACATAATGGTGTGATATACAAAATTGAACCACTTAACACATTCATATATAATAAGACAGAGAACAAAGCGACTATATATCAATATAATACTCTTTTATTAATTTACCTATCCTATGACAGCTGTATAACAGCAATTATCATTCATTAACACCATAAACCACAACTAACGTAGAATACAGGAGGCAAACTTGTGGTGTTCATAATAGACAGCTGAGAACATCTATTGAGTGCTGCAAAAACTACGAAGCTTTACTTAAAAACAGTAATTGGCAGCTATCCAGTTTAGACGATCAAAAAAGTATAAAATTTCAAGTAAAATACAGAACATTTTAACATTTAAATCATTGGGAATAGTAAAATGTAAACAAAGATTGATTCACTCTGTATAATAACGGTAGCGGCTTCAAAAACTAATGAAATAAATTATGAATTGAAAAGAATACCTAATAACTGCAGTATATGCTCTCCTGTTCACTGAGAGCTCTAATGTCTTAATTTTAACACGTTATAAAAACATTTTTTATGAAAAAATAAGATTTTGATGCATTTTTATATCATTATACTAATAATATATGGAAATTAATCTTGTATTCTGCTAAAACTCTCGGCGTTTCATTAGGATTTTGGTGAAACTGCTTTGGTAAACACGAATATGAAATATTAAAAAAAAACTCATAAACAACACGAAACTGCAAATAAAATCAAATATAACATGAATCAATTGTTAGGCGAGGGTGGAGAGTAAGTTGGAAGAAAAAGAATATGAGAGGAGGCACAGTAAAATGAACGAAAGGGGTTGCAGTTAGGGGCCAAAGGCACGCTGCAGAGTGCCTCAAGTAATGCCTACAGGCACTACCCACCTACGGGTCAATGAGTGATAGGGCCTTCAGTAAGAAGCCCAGGTAAAGAATTGTCACGGAAACCTACATCTTCCTTTTAAACTTGATATTTTTCTTTACACGTCTATATTCTGGCTACAAAATTTATCATCACTGATGCATATATGGCATGAAAAGGAAACTGAGTTTTAGCCACAGAATATCCTTATTTGTGATGATGTAAAGTATAACATGGGGAGGCACTTAGAAATTCCACTGTATTTTCGTAGGTACACCAATATATCTTTTTATTTTTACAGAAAACGAGTAAAATCGTAATTAATAGTCAACTCTACTATTTCTTGGGGCCATGTTTTTGGGAAGTACTCTGCCTTTTTGTTTACATGTATTTATTTTGTTAAGCACAAATTATATTTCTGTCTACGAGTTTCCAATTCATGGCTCATGATTAAAGGAATTTTACGCTAAATAAACAAAATATATTTTTATTGCTACACAAATCCCTTTACCTTACGAACGAACTAGATTATAAACTCGATTTATATTAATATCAAGTAAACTTTAGTTCTACTTATGCTCTTCTATCTTGCTTGGAGCTCATTAAGGCCGAGAGAAATGATAAAGGGAATGCAAATATGTAATGAATTTCGTTCGAAAGACGAGAGAGAGAATTCAACAAAGCAATTATGCCTTAGAGAATCAATCATTCTCAAACTAGGTTACAGTACCCTTTAAGAAAGCATTTGCAGGAATATGACGACCTAAAAGGAAATATGTGAAACATCATACTTATAAAAATCTGTAAAATAATTTTTAGCAGGTGAATATTTGTAACGCCAATTTAAATGTTGAAAAATCCCCTTTTACCGTCTTGAAGAGAATGTGAGTTAAAATTACAGTGTGCTTAGGAGAAATGAAGTAATTAGCAGATTTAAGAGGGACGGAGAAGATATCTTAAAAGTATTGATGAACATGAGAAATTTGATTGAAAAGGCGTAGGTGAGAAAACTATGAAAATACCCGAATAATCTTTTAATTTGATTCGACTCCTCTCTCTCTCTCTCTCTCTCTCTCTCTCTCTCTCTCTCTCTCACCGGCAGAGCTAATCAGAGACAACATCCAACACCCACATGGCTCAGTAAGATCTTATTCAAACAGTCTTGGAGTCACGTCAGGCAAAGCACCACCTACGAGCCTAGGTGGAGAAATAATTAGATTCTCTTCAAGACATTTGACATCCATGACTCTTCTGTAACCACATGCATAATGCCTGCTGGAAATTGCAAAGACTAGCTACCGAACGAAAAACCTGAGACGTTGTACATTACTAGAGAGCCTCATCCAGTAATGACGTCTCCAATATCACCACCAACTTAAAAATCTGTCACAGCGAGTGTGACTACTAAATATGACAGCCTATGCCTTGCTGCTACTTACGGCGAGACATTGTATATTTCAATAATGTTTAACATGAAGCACTTACACTGGAGATCACCCGAAGCTATTGCACGTTTAATATTGTAATTCATAATGGGTCTAATTAACTGTAATGTATATATATATATATATATATATATATATATATATATATATATATATATATTATATATATATATATTAGGGCTGTTGCCTCGTATAATAAGGCGCCCTATGAGGTAATGTTAGACTTGCGATAATCTTACGCTAAGTCGGTTGGTATTGCACTTCCATATTCATTGGAGTGTCTTGGGGTTTGTAGATCACTTACGAAGTCGGTATTGTCTTCTTTGGTTATGACGACGATGTGTTAAACTCATGATGATTCGGCAATGATGTGAGGTTCTAGTAGAAACCACGAAGTACAAAAAATACTTATATTCTCTGAGATTACATGGTGAAGATCAAGTAGGATTGTACAGGTCTTCTAATGACGATAGCTTGATCGCTTCTACCAATGATGATGGCTAATTCTATTCTGTTCTCTTCTACATGATAAAGCTTAGGTAAAAAGATACAGGTCTGCCAATGATGATGGCTAACTCTCTTCTGTCTACCATCTCGGTTACAAGTCATAAAGGAAGCAGACAGTAGCTCGAACATATGAACATACATACAAAATGAGACACATTACTAATCACGTAGGCCTTTTGAATTATAGGTCGCGGTAGTTGTCTCAAGCAGGGAGCTTGGACTAATGTTTCAAAACAAATGAATGACCACAGATGACGGCACGTCATCTTAGCCTACATACTTTATCATCTCTGGTCTGATCACATTCCTGCAAGCAATCTGGTTGACCTCTTTAGTTTTAGTCTTTTATATATATGGAATAACATTCCATATTTTTATTATGTAATCACTTACATAAAAGCTCGGTCAGCTACCAAAACCAACCACTGAATATTACTCAAGCTTGACTTGCATTTGACTTTTAGGAGTGTGATACAGACACTATGTGAATATATATAGATAAATAGAAAATACTTATAAGTAAAAAAAAATTCATGGTGTACACAAATACAGATTCAAGTAATAAGATATGAAACATAATATGCATTGATGATATTCGTAAATAATAGTGATCACGTGATATATACTGATACAGTTTTTCACTTCATCTCTTTAAGATACACATGCTACAGAAATACTAATGTACTCTGATAATCGCATAAAATTAAGATTAACATGATAAAAATCATATTTTAACTGATAAAAATTTCATATATGAATTGATAAAATTATTAATGTTTATGCTGATTGATTCGTTGATTTTATGCTAACTGTTATATGTCTGCAGTTATTGGTAAGATAAAGGTAACAGATTGATATAGGCTACTGATTTATTTATACATATGTATATGGATTCATATAATTATGATTAATATATGTGCACTTTAAATAGATTCCTAGTGCGTACAATCAAAGATATATTTCGATTCTGTTATTTATGATAATTTATATAATAGATTCCTAGTGCGTACACGCAAAGATATATTTCGACTCTGTTATTTATGATCATTTATATATAGGATACATGATACTTTATATATAGGATACATGACCGAGGTTATACTACTACACAGTTAACTAGCGTTCGAACAACTTTTCGTCCATTACGCAGTTCCAGACAACCACCTATAGCCAAATGAAATGGCCAATTCCAAATGGTTAAAACAAGGGGAAAATTTGCCTGGGCGGGGTCCAACGTTCTATTTTGCGCTCATACTTGTTCTCTGCATCCTAAGCCACACGAATATGTTCGCGATGAATAAAATCAACCCCAGCACGAGTCCTTCTCCAGCAACGTAGAGTTGAATATCCTTCTGGTCATAATTGTCGGAAGTATGTCCCTTTTGTAGTCGATTTCCGACAGCCGCCGGAGCATTCCGCTTTAAAATGAGATTAACGACGGGATACGGGTGTCGGTCGAAGAAGTCCATGAGATAATTATTCACTTATGATGGTGCTTATTCCTTTCACAATGTAGGCGGTTGTTACTTGACTGCCGTCGTCCGCAGCGACGAACGATTTTTTGAAGTTGCGATGTGAAACACTCGTACTGCAGGATACTGTAACCAGGTTCCATTAATCAGCCTGCAAGTGAAATTATACTTGTCACAAGGGCAAAATAAATTCAGAACATCAAATACGGGAGGAAGAGAGCCATTAAGACCAGACTTAACCCACATGAATTCGCTGATATTTTATGGAATTCAAAAGAGTCAGCTGTACAAACCTTTTATCCATGGCATTAACAATGAGTGAACCTATCCAGGTCTATGATGACTGTAAAAATATCCATAATTATAAAAAATAAACAGATATCAATACGAATCCCAAAGAAAATTCGATATTACTGGTAGTAAGTTACTAGGCAAAGAAGTGGAAAACGGAGCTATTTGTAAGATTGCCAGGAAACATAAGAGTCAAAGAGAATTTTAATCATGATTCTGTATTTCTCTATGCTAACTGAAATTAAGTTGTGACAAAATCCGATCCTATGTGCCCCTAACAAAAGTTTCATATTCAATTTTCTCGCGCGCATCCTCTGAGGTTAATTTTTAAACTTTATTAATAGGCAGGCGATGCAACGAAAGAACCCACTATGTAACTAATTTCTATATAAACTTTGGATTTTCCAAGAAAATGTGGCATTTTCCCATGAATGTGATTTACTTGAATTGTCATAGGCTAATGTTGCAAGTAAATTTTTCATATCCATGACTTGATACTTCTAAATGTCTGTTTACCAATGTCATAAGCTGAATTATTAACTCTAATTGTCTATGAGGTTCAGAAAAAATTAATTCATTTTGATGTTATAGAAATTCTATTTGCTTATTTTGTTCATTAATTTTAAAATGATTGCAAGTCCTTAACTAAAGTTGCATTGCGCATACGGATAGACACTTGTACCTAACGTCTGCCTTGCCATGAGAAGTTCGGGCTAAGCATTCCTCTCTCCAGCAACCTGCCTTGCAAGCGTTTTATTGAGGTTAAAAGGAACAATGCTGATCCGGCAACGCGTCATCACCTGGCAGGAGATTGCTCTCAGCCAGCTAAGAGTTACGTGACTTGCTGTAATTAAATACGACTTTAGTATAAATTGGGTATTTTTTGTTTTAATACTTCACCCACACAAGAAGAATGTCTGAAAAAAAACAGTACCAAAATTGAACAATATATTAGTTTCATGTTGGAATTCTGCATGATTGTAAATAAATGTAATTATGTTAAATTAGATATTCCTTATTCAAACTAATGAAAAAAGGTTTCCATACAAATTCTATACATATATTATTTTCCCTGTAAGATCCATATAGGATTATTCCATAGATATACATTTTCACTTCTAGACTTCCTGACTTTAAAATCTATTTTATTTTATTTTATTTTATTTATTCATTTATTTTATTTTATTATTTTTTTTTTTTTCATTGACTACGAATATAAATCACCGGGACAGACAATATGTCAATAGGTTTTGATATGTGTTTGAACTTTTAGCTTATTTGTCATTACTAAAGCGTTAAGTTAGAGTTCAAATCTTTACGCATATATATTTGGATATTTAATTAACCTATGGTTACGTTTTGCTTATTGATTTTATCATGATTCCTTTTTTATTATAATTTGTAACCCTTCCAACTTCTTACGGAGTGTATTATATTGACTCCACTTGTATCCATATTTATTTTATTTTTATACTTATTTATTTATATATTTTTTTTATATATTTGATAAATTAATGGTTGGCTTGAATATGTGGAAAAGTGTTCTAGCGGCATACCGTATAAGGCTACTTGCGGTATCAATTCTATAGATACAAGATATGAATGATAAAGGTATTTAAAACCGCAAGAACTGCTATAATCCAGTTCGGATCCAATGTCACGAGTTGTAACTCGTAAGACATTGACACTTCCTATTTATCTCTTATTCTACCAAACCGATTGACTCTGGGTGATAAAATATGGTATTGGTTTTCATAATGGAAAGGAATTCACACAACGAGTTAAGGAGATTATTATTGATTTACACCACCCGAGTCAGATTATTATTATTATGTGTTGAATTCCATGTTTACTGATTTAGCACTCATAAATATTCCTAGCGCACTCAATTGCAGTATTTGTTTTTTAGTGCTATTAATTCTATATAACGTGTCAAGGCGACTATTAACACTAAGAGGTGTTTATTTCCTCTGTCAGACTCGTAATTCTGTTAATAATTCTACGTGTATTCTTTCATTGATTGATTTGGCACGGGATAGGCCCTTAAACTGACAGGTGTCTTAGTGTATCCCTTGTTTTCATGACACGTGTTACAATTAGTTATGTACTTTTTATATCTGTAAGCATTGTAGGCCAGTAAAACAGTGATTTGGCTTTCTGTGACATAATAGGGAACCCTGGATGACGGAATGCAACCAGTTTAGGGCGATTGGTATGAAAGAGATTATTACTAATACCTGGTCGTTAGTCATCTGCTGTGTTCTTCGGGTTTTCCTCGTCACGGACCTACATATAATATTACATTTGATTACATTATTCTGATACACATACTTTAAATATACTTTTGCTTTAGGGTTTCTGCTCGAAGTGTTTATTGTTTTGCTTAGCCGCTGACCCTGTTTCCGTTCGAAGTGTTTATTATTTTGCTTATTGCTGCTGACCCTGTTACCGTTCAAAGTGTTTATTGTTTTGCTTATTGCTGTTGACTCTTGCTTTGTTCAGTTTGTAACAGTTCGGCGCTCCAACCCAGATATTCAATGCTCGCGATCTCTTGGGTTAATGAATTTTCTTGTTTAGATACGGTTTTAACAATAGGCACGGATGTTTCTATATCTTTTAGTCCAATTAATGGTTCTTTGCAGTATGGTGCGGGATTGCGGGATAATGCGTCAGCTATGATAATTTCTTTCCCAGGTAGATACCTTAACTTGGCTCCAAAGACCTGAATGATCATTTGCCATCGAGTTCTTTTGGGACTGTGATTAAAGCCTTTGAAAAACTCGGTAAGTGACTTATGGTCAGTAAGGACTTTAATAGGATAGCCGTAGATTATGAACTTGAAATGTACTAGTGAGTTAACGATACCTAGCCCCTCCTTGCCTATTACTGCATATTTACTTTCAGAGGGCTTTAGTTTACGTGAATAGAAAGCTATAGGAAAGAACTGTTTATCATATTACTGAAGTAGTACCCCTCTTACCCCTTGGTCTGAGGCGTTTGTTGCTATAAAAAAAAATTCCTTATTTAAATCAGGGATTTTTAAGTTAGGTGAGCTGCATTATTCCGCTTTTAAGATATCGAACGCCTGTTGATGCTTTTCAGACCATAATAAATCTACGCCCTTCTTCGTAAGATCTGTTAAAGGAGCTGTCATGATTGAAGAGTTACATATTTACATACGATTGTAATACCCACTACAGCGCAAAAGTGCTGTATCCCCTTTTTATGTTAATAGGTACCGGAAGTTATGAATATCCGACACCTTACCATGGACTACTTAAGACCTTGACTAGACACATAAAACGTAAATAAACATGTTCGGTTTTTAAAAACTCACATTTGGATATTTTACTCTGAGATTATTTGTCTTTGTTCTCTGTAGCACTAGCTCTACTTTATGTGAATGTACTTCTAAGGTATTAGAAAAGATTACAAGACCAACCAATAGGCATGTTGGGTATCCCCTAAAAGTCTCCAAACACTATATTGTAATTGGGGCGCAACGTAATCCGGAGGCATACGTAAAAATTGATAATGTCCCCTGAGTGTGCTGAAAACGGTGTATGAGGTACAATCACTTAGGTAATGGTATCTGGTAAAAGCCTTTAAGTAAGTCCAAGCTGGTGAAAAATTTATTGTAACCTAACAGAGATTAGATGTCGTCAGTACATGGCACTGGAAACTATCGGGAATCGTTTCCTTGTTTAAGCGACAGAAATCTACGCAGATACGCCAAGTCCGATCTTTTATGGCATGACGTTTGAGGGAAAAATTATATGGGCTTATTTGATTTCCTAATGACCCCTATTACTAACATTTTTTCAACTTCGTCATTTATCTCTATTTTGAAATTTCATTGGGGTTCTATACGAAGGTACGTATATAGCTTTATGTTTGTCCTTAGACCGTATTTTGTTTTCAATGACATCCGTTTTTCCCCAGAGATCACTCGCTAGTGGAGAAACTTTCTGGTATTCAGATAAAAGATAAAAAAAAATTTTCTGCTGAATCACCTCTGCTCGAATGACTTTACTGATATTACTTTAGATAGAGCATAAGAGAGATTCATCTACGACTGGTTGGGTGGGATTAAAAATTAGCAACAATAAAAAATGCGATATTTATAACTTCCATATCCACGATATGTATACGTTTGTGGATCACTAGATTTAACTTGTTGCTGCGAGTCAACCGTGTCTAGGGCTTTGTTCGCGGAAATCGTTATATTTCAGAGTGTCGAGAAGGATTAAAATTTCAGATCGCAGCAAAGTCTTTTTACACGCATTAAGACATTCGAGGGTGCATGCGTCTCGAGATTTTTGCATGCAAACTGCGACTGCGGTTGTGGGAGAATTCTGTTGGGTCATTTGAACAATGTTACGATTTATGAGACAAATGTATAGTTCCTCTATATAAGTTATTATTTGATTAACTGTCTCTTTTTTTTTTTTTTTTTTTTTTTTGTTCAAAACGGATTTTAATATGTTTGAAGGTTTATAGAATTTTCCTTTGATAAACACGCCTTATTTTGCAGGAGGTAAGATAATATTTTGTATACCCCTAGATGGATATCTTACAATTACACTAGATACAGATCAATGTTTTTTATAACTATAGAGGTATCTGTAAGCGCTCGCTTATCCGGACTTCTCAATAGGGAAGTTCGAACAACAGACGGTGAGTCCGTAAATACAGGATTCTAATTTTTATGGTGCGTACAGTCGGGCTTAATCCACCACTACTTATAATAACTTAATGTATTAAAATTACGAAAACCTGCTCTGATTACTTGATACGGTCGTGTGATTCATAGGAAAAATCCATTTTAATTCAAAAAGATATTGGCATGAATGATCCAACATCGCTTTTCCCGCTCTCCTGGAGTCGCTTATTGTGTGGAATGTGGTATGCTTTGAACACTCGGCAGATTTAACTGACCCTGACCGTCTGACTAGATGACACAGTAACCGAGTTTACATAAGCATGATTTATTTGATTCTGATATTTAGGGCTACTGTTTACCATCGGCAACGTACTGTGTGTTTTTAGCATTCTGTTGTTGGTTACGTATAAAGCAACGAACGTATGAATGACGAACTATTAGGAACTGAGCGATTACTATTAAGACAAGTTATCTCTACTGCATTCAATATTAACTGTTTGTACTTGCTGTTGTTTACTTCATTCTTTGCTAAAATTTAAAATAGTGAGGGATCCTGGTCAGCGCATTTAGCCTAATGAAAGTTTTTTACAGACATGTTATTCCTTGCAATCCAGCCGTATTTTTAAAGTTAAGTTGAGTCATTGAGGTTCGATATTTTATATAACTCAAAAAACTCAAGGCTAAAACTGCGATTGGGACTTTGCAAAGGAGCATTTATTGTCATGACCCGAAATAGTGTTACCTCTAATTTATCTAGATTTGTACGGGTGTTCCACTTGTTTTTGTGTGTTTTCTAATCACTACGGTGCCTAACGACCCTATCCATGCATCTGTATAAATACAGACGTCCACTGCGTAAACGCATATTCACTGTTTAATATGATTTGTTACGTAAAGGATTAATAATCACCCAAAATGATAAAATTAACATAGTATATGATTATGATATTTCAGGAGAACTTCTGGAAACAGAAACTCAAAGATAAAAAACTCGCAGTAGCGAAATCTCAATGATGTGGATAATTTCTGTAAAAAAGTAAGATTAAGAATGTCTCCTAACTTCAGCCACAGGAATAACGAAACTCGACCTGCAAAGGAAACACTCAAAGTTACTCCAAATGAATAAAAAGGTTGTACTTAGCTTGATTTTGTGGGAAGTCACGGTGTTCCAATAATGAGACACGGCCTTGGTCCTCCTTCTGTTTTCCCCGTGCGCGTTGTTTGGATGATTCGAGCCCTTGAAGATCCGATGCTGCAGACGCGTTCGGTTTGTTTCTTGAAGTGCCGGAAACGCTCAATAACGATGTTTTCTTGAATGATTCTAATGAGAGACGAAGCTTGCGTTGCCGTAGGAAAAGACACGTCGGGTTTGTTTCTTGAAGTTATTCACTACTGAAATTGCTCACTAAACGATGATAATAAGTTGCTTGAAGAATCTCTTGCTTTTGTCGTCGTTGACTTCTGATGACACATTGTTCATTATTCTGGTTTTTCTTCGGAAGACATTGTAGAGTTCTTGTTGTTTTCTTAAGTCGCTCACTAAACGATGATGCTAAGTTGCTTGAAGAATCTCTTGTTTTCGTCGTCGTTGACTTCTGATATGATACTTCCTTAG
>NC_087216.1:23716362-23726362 GCF_015104395.2 Macrobrachium nipponense | reverse complement strand
TCGTATAAAGTCCTTATTTCCACAGAGTAAATTGTCTATTTCCTCAGAATAAATAAGAGATGCCATCAAATTAAACTACTGATTTCCTCTGAGTAAATGACGGATTTCTTTAGAGTACATTTCCGATTACTTCAGAGTAAATTAGTGACTTATTCAGACATTTAAAAATAAGCAAAATGTCTAATTGACATGCTGAATTTATTCCATCAAATCGATGTCTCTATTTAAACTAACAAATTCAGAAAGAGGAATGAAAACAGATCACAAAATATCCAGTGTCGTTTTCCCTGTCACTAGGCCTACTGAATAAAGGCATAATGAACTAATTAGGCCCACCAACTTTCCTGTTCTGCGAGGAAGTATGGATTTCGTTTTTATGATCACTTTATAGACGAGGTATCGGCAGGAAATCTCTCCATGTTGATGTTCGAAAAACAATCTTTGCAAGTTTAGTTTATCGTAAAATAAATACTATGTATCACGTTCATATTTGGAAAACAATAATTTATCGTTTTAGCTGCTATTATAAGACAGATATAGATCACGAATTTAATCGTCACAAATACTTGGCGTTGCTATCAAGAGAAATTTCATCGTCAGTATATTTCGTGACAGTTACGATGTGCTTTTTTTCCTACGAATAAATTGATCACGAAGAATCAAGACAGACAGGATGCGTGAGATTAAAAACAATAGTGTCAATTAAAAATGGTTGGTTTACAACGATATAAAAATGATTCTTGTCCAGTTGTTGTAATAAAAAGCAGAATTTAATGACCTTACGCGTAGTATTTATTAACACCAATCCCCCTTTTTTTAAATCAATAAAAGTGCTATGACGACAAAATAGGGAAAGAAAAAATTGACTGAAATTTAAAATGAGAGAGAGAGAGAGAGAGAGAGAGAGAGAGAGAGAGAGAGACGTATTTCCACCCCAGCATCAGAAGCCAAAAGACTTTTTCTCCTTTCTCTCTATCTCTCTCTCGTCGGAAAAGAAATTCCACTTTTCTTATTCTTCTCTCCAAAATGCTTTAATAAGTCACCCGTCGGATTTGATTGGTGGGTGGCCAATGAGAGTTCCCCCTGCATCGGACAATTTATTTTTCTTCTTCCTCCTCCTCCTCCTCTTCTTATTTCCTTTTGTTTTCCCTTGATCATAACACTGTAACAATTGCTTCCTTTCCTCTACGATGCTCTTTCTTTCTCTGTCTCCTACTTACGGGCTGCTCTATGAGCAAGAGCCCGTGCTGGCAAAAGGCCAGCTCAATCTAAAACAACAAAAACAACTGTCTCCGGTGCAAGTGTCAGAAAGCTCGTCTCGCAACCCGGTATAAGGTCAAGTTCGTTCCTGGGACGAGGAGGTTCGATCTGGGCGCTTTCCTTAACAAACTTGCATGCTTTGGGTCAGTAAGATTCTTGGTCGTTAGTCGGCTGCTGTTGTTTACAGATGGAATACAGAGAGAGAGAGAGAGAGAGAGAGAGAGAGAGAGAGAGAGAGAGTTACTAGGTGACCACTACTATGTCAGTAACCACTCTGTCATATGATTAACCTCGTCGAGGTAATCCTCATTTCGTCAGAGTGAAACCATTCATAAAAATACATCTGTCTGCCTGTCTGTCTGTCTGTCAATCTGCCTGTCTCTTGTTACGAAACTGTAGTCGATTAGGGTTCATACACTGTCTGGCTGCCTTGAACTCTTCTGAAAAAAGTAACTTGTTTTAAAAGTAAGAGTTGTATAACTGGCGGGAACACAAAAGTAACTTTTGCTCTCTTGATATCGGAGAACCAATTGGTGTAGTATGAAAAAAAAAATGTTTCTTTTTTGTATTTTTTCTAAAGCTTTCAGCAACCATTCAACTAAGCAAACATAGGTAGAGGCTTAGGGAATCCTTGGGGAATTGGATAAGGGAAGTCCTCAAGGAAATTATATAAAGCAAAATAAAAAAAATAGTATAAAAATATATTAATATGTAAAATGCGATTTCCTTGAGTCTTTAAACCAATGAACATTTGCATGGAAAATGAACAGCAGAACATCGAATCATAAGAGAGAGAGAGAGAGAGAGAGAGAGAGAGAGAGAGAGAGAGAATAAACGGTCTCGAGTCTCTAAATCAATGAACTTTTTTTGTAAGGACATGGAAAATGAACATCAGAACGCTGAATCATCAAGCAGGCGAGGTTATCTACTACTCTGAGAGAGAGAGAGTATGAGAGAGAGAAGGAGAGAGAGAGAGAGAGAGAGAGAGAAGTAGAGATGGTAAGGCAGCTTCCGAGTTGGGAAAGAGTTAATGAAGGAAGCACCGTTTGTAGATGGCCAAACTTTCCTCATTTCAAGTCACGAAGAATAAACGATACAATCTGGCAACGAATAGCGGGAATACGTTTGCGGAGGAGAGGTATACCAGTGCCAAGAGGGAACGGAGGAATAATAATAATAATAATAATAATAATAATAATAATAATGCATACGAGTCAATGAATAGTCCAGTTAGCTTTTACACAATACGGTCATTATAACTACACTCTTTCTGCTACCAGCACGATTAGATAAATTATTAACAATAAAATCATGCTACTAATTATCAGAGAAACCCCTCAAATGTGACTGAATATTTTTCAGATTTAATCATCCAAACTACTGCACTTCTAAGCAATATCTTTCCTCTGGGATACTCTCGTAACAAATCTCGTTTTTGGGAATGATTCCTTCACCTTTATAACAGCTATCTCTTTCATATGCCAGCTACGGAAATGTAGATTCTTACAGTAGTTCGCACTGATTTCCCTTGGTATTTTGTGAGCTGTGATACTGATATTGCATCTCCTTATGTCGGTGCGGTCATAAGCATGTTTGTTGAATTATACTTTCCGCTTCTACAAAAAAGTTTGTTTTCGAAATTTTGCCTTGACTGCCCTTCTGTTATGGGGTGCATTATTCCTCCTCCTCCTCCTTGGCAAGATTCATTGGGAAAACGTTCCTCTATTATACTGACGTCTGGTCATTGTATCCTTTGCTTAGCCACTCCATATCTGGTTATTGTTGATGTTAGAAAATCTGCTCCAGCGATAACAAAATCACTCTCGTCCTTAGATCTTAGACCTCAGGAATCTGACGAGCTAATAACTTACGTTTTCGAATACCAAAAAACATACACCTTACAAGATGAATAGTTAATGGTCGAATGAGGAAGTCAGTTAGTGAGTAGTGATTCCCGCGGTACTATGCTGGCTGACGTAGGAAGTTCTTGAAAAGCCTTTTGGAGGGATTCTTTTGCGAAGGCCCAGAGAGAGGACATTCCTGATGCGCTGGAATCCAGCATTTTCAATCGCATTCTGTGTACCAAACGAGGCAACTGGAACTACAAATAGTGGAGTAAGAAATTGAGAAGGACAAAGGCATTTCAAAAGAAGTAAACATAGAATGGGAAATGATTGATTTACTGAGCTGATAGATAGATATATATAGAAATTTTAGTTACTTGATTTGAGACGTGTAGGGGACGAGAGAATAAATTAATTGAAGATCATAAGATCACACACACACACACACACACACACACACACACACAGAGAGAGAGAGAGAGAGAGAGAGAGAGAGAGAGAGAGAGAGAGAGAGAGAGAGTTACACGTTCTTATGTTGGAAAGAAAATCTGGGCTGATACAGGAAGAGGAAACGAGATAGAATTACGTGCTGTGTGTGTGTGTTTGTGTGTGTGCTGTGGTGTGGCATTCAAGCAGCGTTCTATAACCACTTTCCATGAATGAGCTGCGGTGACTATTTGGGTGAGTGAAAAGGGGCTTGCCTCTCTCTCTGTCTTCTCCTCTCTCCTCTCTTTTCCCCCCCTGTCTCTCTTTCTCTTCTCCTCATCCTCTCCCTCAATCTCTCTCTTTTCTCTTCTCTTTTCATTCCGCAGGTGGTCGAGTTTGTGGTTCTAATGGGCCCGAATCATTAAATATGAAGAGGAGAGGAGAGGAGAGGAGAGGAGAGGAGAGGAGGAGGCGGAGGAGGGGAGGGGGATGAAGAAAGAGAGGGGAGGGAAAGGGTGGGGTATCTCTGTTCAGGGGAAACCAGCTAGAAAATTAAAGTTTTGGGCAGATTTTTTTTATAAGAGACGTAATAAAATATTTTGTCAGGTTTGGGGTGCGGCAAAAAAAAAAAAAAAAAAAGGAAAAATAAAAAGGAGGGTTGAACCTACATATTACAGGTAAAAACGGTATAATAAGATTGAAGAAACAAGGAAATTTCGAATTAATAATAAGAATAATAATATAAATAATAATATATAATAATAATTTGTCATGATTACTTAATAACAAAGGATAAGTGACAAAAAAATTCACAAGATTTATAATAATTGTCTTGGATTAATAATAATAGTAATAATAATAATAATAATAATAATAATAATAATAATAATCGGACAAACTACATGGGAGATCACAAACTAAAAAAACACTGGTAATTGTGAAAATGGTAGTACCATTATCCCACGAATAACATGACACTCCATTCATCTAATAATATCTGTAGTCTAAACTATATTTATTAATATATTACTGGGTCCTTTTTACCTGGTGCAGGCGTAACCTCTGGCGACGAGTATAATCAGGTGGGACTGTATTAATAATTATGAGTATACTAATGTGACTTACGGATAAAAAGTCTATCAGGATGATTCGATTAGGGTTGGTTTCAGTGCTGGGGAGTATGAGACTCACTCACACTCTCTCTCTCTCTCTCTCTCTCTCTCTCTCTCTCTCTCTCTCTCTCTCTCTATATATATATATATATATATGTATATATATATGTATATATATATCTATATATATATATATATATATATATATATAATATATGTAGTTATCTCTCTCTCTCTCTCTCTCGGTCTCTCTCTCTCTCTCTCTCTCTCTCCTCTCTCTCTCTCTCTCTTTGAAACTGTTAGTTTTTTGCCTGCAGATACCACTATTCTGATCTCGAATGTATGTTGAATTACTTTAAATATATTGAAAATAATTTGGGGGAAAGATAACTATTCGGAATTCAAATGATATCCATTTCAAATCCACTAAACTCTTTATTGTTTACCGTTATTGACGTATTGCTAAATAAATCTGAGAAGGAAATCCCGAAACAATTCTAAAATAAGAATTTGAATAGACTTTTTATCTATAAGAATTTGCATAAGCTCTTTATCTCCTTGATGACACAATGGAAAGTGAATTGAAGATTCAATGTTAATCGTGAATAATAACTGAATTAATATTTTACTCCTGTTTCAATACTATAATCAGAATCCGACAGTATTAAAATAATCCTTACTACTGGACTTGTTACAGGAAATACAGTATCGGAGAGAGAGAGAGAGAGAGAGAGAGAGAGAGAGAGAGAGAGAGAGAGAGAGCGATTCTTGTTTCCTGAAAGATCACAAAGTCTCGTAATACATACTAGAAATAGTATTTTATTGAAATAATATCTTAATGAAACATAGAGTTTTAATTGGATAATTTTTACGTAATACGACAAATATTATGACGTGTGATATAAATAGCACTGAAATGATAAATAGATTCGTTCCTTGAAGGGATACATTTTTGGTATAATTTCTTTAAAAAGGGAACGTACAGTAGATTGAGGATGAAAGCTGAAAACGGTTGCTGTATAACTGTGCGAACGTTCCCTGTTTGCGAGAAGACGACAGGAGTTCACATTAACTAATATCCTATGAAGACAGCTGCATTTTTAACCGTTTAATGACAGTCATTGTTACTGGGAAATACGTCACGCTGTACTTAAGTTTAGAATAGTCCAGATTTCACGAATTTTAATGCAAGAAGCTACCCATTCTACCCATCTACTAAAGGTACTAAAACTACAGAGAGAGAGAGAGAGAGAGAGAGAGAGAGAGAGAGAAGAGAGAGAGAGAGAGAGAGAGGATTTCATATAGAAAAAAATGATAAAAGCAATTATTTTTCTTTTTATCTAACCTTTCCGTAAAGCTTTGTTGCTGTATTTTTTTGTTTAACAGCATTGTAGTACCGTAACAATACTCTGTGATGTATACTGCTGTAAACCAGTGTTACATTTTAAAGGTGACAATGTTAAACAGCGCGTATTTATTGATGATGACAATGCTGATCACATTTTTGCTTACTGCACGATCAAAAACATGAATGAAGTGTACATTTCAATTTGCTTTATTTTTATACAGTATTGTTCATAGAATTAAGTACTGGATTAACAATACTGTAACACTGCAAAGTCCTAAGATACACAGATAATGACAATATACTTTAACATATACAATTTTCCACTTTCAACAGTTGAATCTGTTGCAAAACATTAGCTAACAAATAACTCTTAATTTTTACTCACAGTATTAATTTAATTTTTGATTTTATCCAGTGCACAAAAATAGAGATTTGATTAGAAACAGCTCAGTCATTCCTTGTTAAAAAATCCTACTCAAGGTCGATAAACTGGAAAATCTGACTCACTCAGGTAAGTGGATAGAGAGTTACCTAAAGAGGTCACCTTAGAAGGATCCACGCCAACCCCGAAGAGAGAGAGAGAGAGAGAGAGAGAGAGGAGAGATAGAGAGAGAGAGTATGAAAACCAGCGTGAGAACGCCCTATATCTCTAGGAAAAGAAAACTCGATGAAGAAGGAGAGGGGAGAGAGAGAGAGAGAGAGAGAGAGAGAGAGAGAGAGAGAGAGAGATTAAACGTCTAGACATGCGGTTCGCTGACCTAGCCTATCGGCCAGTGCAGTGAGAAATGTTATTGTACAATTACATAGCTTACTTTTCTACCCATGTGAGCTTATTTACAACTCACCGTGTGGAAAGTGTTGCGAACGCTCGTTACTAAAAGCTGTGTGTGTTTATAAAGGCACCTGTTATACGTACACACACACACACACATATATATATATAATTATATATATATATATAATATAATATATATATATATATATATATATATTATTATGACTTCTGATATTGCAAAAGGCTTAGGCTACGATGACGCAACTCAACCTCTGGTACTTTTTCAGTTTCCATGGAAACGTTTTTTGCTTTAAAACAATTGTCGCTGTCTGTACTTCACCAACAACAAAAATAAAATGCCTTTTTAATCATTCTGCAGTGAGAGAGAGAGAGAGAGAGAGAGAGAGAGATGCTATGGTACTAAACTTATGGCACAAGATCTGAGAGAGAGAGAGAGAGAGAGAGAGAGAGACCGTTTACCTTACCTTACAGACCTTACAGTTCGTTCGGGTTGCCCCAGGTCCCTCAGTGTGAGGCGCCTCTAATGTCTACCAGAGAGTTTGCTAGTACATCTTCCGGTATATTTTGCATCTTCCATCTTGGATGGTCTGGGATGCAGTTTAGATATTTGTCGAGCTTATTCTTAAACACATCTACGCTCACTCCTGATATATTCCTCAGATGAGCTGGCAACGCATTGAATAGACGCTGCATTATCGATGCTGGTGCGTAGTGGATTAATGTCCTTGTTTGCTTTCCTTATTTTTCCTGGTATAGTTTTGGGCACTATTAATCTACCTCTGCTTGCTCTTCTGATATTTTTTAGTTCCATGATATTTTCTGTTATTCCTTCTATCTGTTTCCATGCCTGAATTATCATGTAGCGTTCTCTTCTCCTTTCTAGACTATATAATTTTAAGGATTGTAGTCTTTCCAGTAGTCTAGGTCCTTAACTTCTTCTATTCTAGCTGTAAAGGACCTTTGTACACTCTCTATTTGTGCAATATCCTTTTGATAGTGTGGGTACCATATCTATTGCAATATTCAAGTGGACTACGAACATATGTTTTATAAAGCATAATCATGTGTTCAGCTTTTCTTGTTTTGAAGTGCCGTAACAACATTCCCATTTTTGCTTTACATTTTGCCAACAGAATTGCTATTTGATCATTGCATAACATGTTCCTATTCATCATCACACCAAGGTCTTTAACTGCTTCCTTATTTGTGATTGTCTCATTATTAGGTCCCCTATATGCATATAGCTTTTCCTTCTCTGTCTCCATAATTTATTGATTCAAATTTATCAGAGTTAAATACCATCCTATTTACCTCTGCCCAATCATATACTTTGTTAAGTCTCTTGTAGAGCGTTCCTATCTTCATCACAAGTAATTTCTCTACTTATTCTTTGTGTCATCAGCGAAACTACTCACTACGAATCCTTAACATTACTGTCTATGTCTTCAATCATAATAACAAACAATATTGCAGCTAGCACCGTACCTTGTGGCACACCGGATATTACCTTGGTTTCATCCGATTTCTCATCGTTTGGCATAATAACTATCTGTTTTCTGTTGTGTAAAAATTCTTTTACCATCTTCCTACTTTATCTACGATATTGTGTTTTCTAATTTTCTTTGCTAATATATATCTGGTCTACTTTGTCAAAAGCTTTTGCAAAGTCTAGATTAAACCCAATCTGTTTCGTTTCCCGCTTTTTCATATTTTTGCTATGTTCTCACGGTGGACTAACAGTTGGGTTTTGTGTACTTTTTCCGGGTACGAAACCGTGTTGTCCTATATTAAACAAATTAGTTTTTTATTAAATGTTTCATAATATTTTTTCTTCATTACCCTTTCATACACTTTCATAATATGTGATGTTAGACTCACAGGCCTATATTACTTGCCTCTAGTCTTGATCCACTTTTGAAAGTAGGGGTGATATATGCTAATTTGTGCTCATCATAAATCTTGCCTGTATCTACACTTTGTCTTAATAATATTGCAAGTGGCTTTGCGATAGAATGAACTACTTTCTTTAACAAAATAGCAGGGACTCCATCCGGCCCTGCAGCAGCTCCATTTTTAATTTCATTAATTGCCTGCACAATATCGCTTTCATTAATTTCTATGTCAGCTAAATATTCATATTTTCTTCCCTTCTTCTATATATTATCTTCATTATCTATTCTAGGGGTGAATTCTCTCTTATATCGTTCTGCCAGTATGTTGCAAATTTCCTTTTTTTCATTCGTTAATCTCCCTTCAATTCTCAGAGGGCCTATTTCTATTCTTCTTTTATTCATCTTCTTCGCATATGAGTATAATAGTTTGGGGTTTTGCTTGATATTTAATAGGGTTTTTTTCTTCCAAGTCCCGTTTTTCATTTTCTTTTGATTGTATAATCTTTTGTTCTGCATTTTCTATCTTACTTTTTAGTTCTATAACTTTCCATGCATTTTTTTCTTTGCAAGACCTTTTTTCCACTTTCTGATTTTCTGGAACAAGATCCTTCTGTCTCTTGGTATGCATGAATGATGTTTACTTTCTTCTTCGGTATATATTTTTTCCACTATTTTCTCCAATATTTTATATAATATCTCCGTATTTTACCCTTATGTCCATCACTTACGAAAATGTTATCCCAACCTCTTTGTTTAATTCTTCATTAATTTCTGACCATTTTATATTTTTACTGTAGAAGTTGTATTCCCATATCCTTCCCACTTTTTCATTTCTTGCTTATCTCTATTTTCACTTGCTTTGGAATGAACTGTTAATTCTATGACATTATGGTGGTCTGAATACTCGCATTATAAACTATTATTTTCTTTAACATAATTCATCTCGTTCACAAATACTAGGTCTAAAGTATTTTCCTTTCTTGAGAGAGAGAGAGAGAGAGAGAGAGAAGGGAAGAGGTAGCAACAGCAATCGATATGTCGAAGGTTTCTCTCTCTCTCTCTCTCTCTCAATTGAGTGCAAAGTGGATGCATTGTGATGCATGTTGCTTCCATTGTGGGGAAGCCAGTTCAGCTCTGATGCCAAGTGTCCCGAAGGCTCAAAAACACCCTTTCCCTTTCCGAGGGGATCGTGGTAAAATTCGGGTGAAGGTGGGGGCGGGGGGGGGGGGGGGTGGGGGGGGTGGGGGGGGCCGCTTTTCGTAAGTCCGCGGTAATTGGGTTGGGTAAATACGTTTCTTTCTTCCCGGCGTTTAATAAAGTAT
>NC_087216.1:23708083-23710583 GCF_015104395.2 Macrobrachium nipponense | reverse complement strand
GGTTTTCCTTCTCCTACTGTTCTTCATTACCATTTTGTCTATCAGGAGCTGGTCTTTTGTGCCCCTACACTTCCTTCTGCAGCCTTTCTGTTTGTAGGGGATGGTGTTTGTCTCCTCTAGGTAGTTGTATAGCCTTTCACTGATGATACCTGTTAGTAACTTCCACATTATTGGTAGGCAGGTGATAGGCCTGTAGTTACTGGCTATATTTCCCTTACTCTTGTCTTTTTGTACTAAGGATGTTCTTCCTGTGGTCATCCATTTGGGTGCTTGGTGATTTGAGATACAATGCTGGATTGTTTGTTCTGCTATTCGTGGGTGTAGGGCCTTGAAGTTTTAAGCCAGTATCCATGGACTTCATCGGGACCTGGGGCTTTCCAGTTTGGCATTTTCTTTAGTTGGTGTCTGACTGTGTCTGTCGTGATGTCTGTGAATCTTTTGTTTTATTCTCCCTGTTTCTTCTTCCTTGACTTCCTGGAGCCATGTTGCATGTTTGTTGTGTGATACCGGATTGCTCCATATGTTTTCCCAGAGTCCTCTTACATTGGTTCGGCTTCAGGAATTTCTTGGTGGTTGTCTTCCCCTCTTAGTTTTGGCTGTATAGTCTTTTCTGGTTGGTTCCGAATAGTTTGTTCTGTTGGTATCCTTATTCCTGTTCATGTACCGTTGGATCTTATGTGCTTTGGCCTTAAGCCTCTGTTTTACATCTTCTATTGTGTTGTTTAGTCCCCTCTCTTGTACTTTGTATTTCTCGTTGAGTTCCTCCCTTGTTTTCTTGCTTCTTAGCCTTTTTTCTGCCATCTCTTTCAGTTTACTCAAGTCAGATCTCATCACCAGGTGATTTTGCTTTTCCAAGGCGCCTTTTCCAAGGAGGTTGCTGTTTTGGTTTCTGTTGGGTTTGGTTGTGCTGGTGGTGTTGGTGTTTCGTGTCCCCATCAGTTCTGCTACTAATCTTGCTCCTGCATATGTCAAGTTATTTGTTTCTGTGATACTGGTGGTCTGTATTATGCCCAGTATTTCATTGACCTCACTTGTTTTCTCCCTTAATTTCTTGGTGTTGTAGGCTTTCATGGAGGGGATCTTTGTTCTCTCTGTATCTGGCTCCATCCATTGTCTAATCTTTTCTACCCATTCCTTCCTTCCTCTCTGTTACTTCGTCCGTGTTTCTTCGTGTGTCGTTGTTTGATACCTCATCCTCCCTGTCGTCTTCTGTGGCATCGTCTCTCAGTTCGTCTTCGTGTAATTCGTTGTCGCGTGACATTTCCCTTTCCAGTTCTCTTTCTGTTGGGGAGAGCCAGTTCTTTTTCTTTATGTTCCTTGCTTGGTCTGCCAGCCTCTGCTCTGTTTGGGGGGTGTTATTCCTCTCATTCCAGATGTTGACCAATCTTCTTCTATATCCTCTCTCCGTCGGGTTGCTTCTGATGTAGCATCTCCATATTTCCATATTATTATTATTATTATTATTATTATTATTATTATTATTATTATTATTATTATTATTATTATTCCTCCGTTCCCTCTTGGCACTGGTATACCTCTCCTCCGCAAACGTATTCCCGCTATTCGTTGCCAGATTGTATCGTTTATTCTTCGTGACTTGAAATGAGGAAAGTTTGGCCATCTACAAACGGTGCTTCCTTCATTAACTCTTTCCCAACTCGGAAGCTGCCTTACCATCTCTCTCTCTCTCTCTCTCTCTCTCTCTCTCTCTCTCTCTCTCTCTCTCTCAGAGAGTAAGTAGATAACCTCGCCTGCTTGATGATTCAGCGTTCTGATGTTCATTTTCCATGTCCTTACAAAAAAAGTTCATTGATTTAGAGACTCGAGACCGTTTATCTCTCTCTCTCTCTCTCTCTCTCTCTCTTTCTCTCTCTCTCTCTCTCTCTCTCTCTCTCTCTCTCTCTCTCTCTCTCTCTCTCTCTTATGATTCGATGTTTCTGCTGCTCATTTTCCATGCTCTTACAATGTTCATGGTTTAAAGACTCAAGGAAATCGCATTTTACATATTAATATATTTTTATACTATTTTTTTTATTTTGCTTTATATAATTTCCATGAGGACTTCCCTTATCCAATTCCCCAAGGATTCCCTAAGCCTCTACCTATGTTTGCTTAGTTGAATGGTTGCTGAAAGCTTTAGAAAAAATACAAAAAAGAAACATTTTTTTTTTTCATACTACACCAATTGGTTCTCCGATATCAAGAGAGCAAAAGTTTTTACTTTGTGTTCCCGCCAGTTATACAACTCTTACTTTTAAAACAAGTTACTTTTTTCAGAAGAGTTCAAGGCAGCCAGACAGTGTATGAACCCTAATCGACTACAGTTTCGTAACAAGAGACAGGCAGATTGACAGACAGACAGACAGGCAGACAGATGTATTTTTATGAATGGTTTCACTCTGACGAAATGAGGATTACCTCGACGAGGTTAATCATATGACAGAGTGGTTACTGACATAGTAGTGGTCACCTAGTAACTCTCTCTCTCTCTCTCTCTCTC
>NC_087216.1:23660583-23703083 GCF_015104395.2 Macrobrachium nipponense | reverse complement strand
AAAAATGCATGGAAAGTTATAGAACTAAAAAGTAAGATAGAAAATGCAGAACAAAAGATTATACATCAAAAGAAAATGAAAAAGGGTACTTGGAAGCGAAAAAACCCTATTAAATATCAAGCAAAACCCCAAACTATTATACTCATATGCGAAGAAGATGAATAAAAGAAGAATAGAAATAGGCCCTCTGAGAATTGAAGGGAGATTAACGAATGAAAAAAAGAAATTTGCAACATACTGGAGAAAACGATATAAGAGAGAATTCACCCCTAGAATAGATAATGAAGATAATGATATAGAAGTAAGGGACGAAAATAGTGAATATTTAGCTGACATAGAAATTAATGAAGCTGATATTGTGCAGGCAATTAATGAAATTAAAAATGGAGCTGCTGCAGGGCCGGATGGAGTCCCTGCTATTTTGTTTGTTAAAGAAAGTAGTTCATTCTATCGCAAAGCCACTTGCAATATTATTAAGACAAAGTGTAGATACAGGCAAGATTTACGATGAGCACAAATTAGCATATATCACCCCTACTTTCAAAAGTGGATCAAGACTAGAGGCAAGTAATTATAGGCCCTGTGAGTCTAACATCACATATTATGAAAGTGTATGAAAGGGTAATGAAGAAAAAATATTATGAAACATTTAATAAAAAATAATTTGTTTAATATAGGACAACACGGTTTCGTACCCGGAAAAAGTACACAAACCCAACTGTAGTCCACCGTGAGAACATATTCAAAAATATGAAAAGCGGAAATGAAACAGATGTGGTGTATCTAGACTTTGCAAAAGCTTTTGACAAAGTAGACCATAATATATTAGCAAAGAAAATTAGAAAACACAATATCGTAGATAAAGTAGGAAGATGGTTAAAGAATTTTTACACAACAGAAAACAGATAGTTATTGCAAACGATGAGAAATCGGATGAAACCAAGGTAATATCCGGTGTGCCACAAGGTACGGTGCTAGCTGCAATATTGTTTGTTTATTATGATTGAAGACATAGACAGTAATGTTAAGGATTCGGTAGTGAGTAGTTTCGCTGATGACACAAGAATAAGTAGAGAAATTACTTGTGATGAAGATAGGAACGCTCTACAAAGAGACCTTAACAAAGTATATGATTGGGCAGAGGTAAATAGGATGGGTATTTAACTCTGATAAATTTGAATCAATAAATTATGGAGACAGAGAAGGAAAGCTATATGCAATATAGGGGTACCTAATAATGAGACAATCACAAATAAGGGAAGCAGTTAAGACCTTGGTGTGATGATGAATAGGAACATGTTTATGCAATGATCAAATAGCCATTCTGTTGGCAAAATGTAAAGCAAAAATGGGAATGTTGTTACGGCACTTCAAAACAAGAAAAGCTGAACATATGATTATGCTTTATAAAACATATGTTCGTAGTCCACTTGAATATTGCAATATGATATGGTACCCACACTATCAAAAGGATATTGCACAAATAGAGAGTGTACAAAGGTCCTTTTACAGCTAGAATAGAAGAAGTTAAGGACCTAGACTACTGGGAAAGACTACAATCCTTAAAATTATATAGTCTAGAAAGGAGAAGAGAACGCTACATGATAATTCAGGCATGGAAACAGATAGAAGGAATAACAGAAAATATCATGGAACTAAAAATATCAGAAAGAGCAAGCAGAGGTAGATTAATAGTGCCCAAAAACTATACCAGGAAAAAAATAAGGAAAGCACACAGAACATTAATCCACTACGCACCAGCATCGATAATGCAGCGTCTATTCAATGCGTTGCCAGCTCATCTGAGGAATATATCAGGAGTGAGCGTAGATGTGTTTAAGAATAAGCTCGACAAATATCTAAACTGCATCCCAGACCATCCAAGATGGAAGATGCAAAATATACCGGAAGATGTACTAGCAACTCTCTGGTAGACATTATTAGGCGCCTCACACTGAGGGACCTGGGGCAACCCGAACGAACTGTAAGGGTTCTGTAAGGTCTCTCCTCTCTCATATGCCTACTGACTGGCTCCTTAAGGTCTTGTTCTTCCAGTTACCAGCTAATTGTTTTTGGAATAGGTCTGTATGCCTCATTCCTTCTCAAATCCATATGCGACTCACTACAGTGGACTGAGTACCAGGTACTTCATCCTCTGCTTAAATCGAATTGTCGAGCGTGCTATCAGTCAAACCAAGCCATTGATTTTGAGCATATACATCTCAATTCCGTGTGTTCATAAATGATAATAATAATAATAATAATAATAATAATAATAATAATAATAATAATAATAATAATAATAATAATAATAATAATAATGGCGCCGTTAGTCAACATACAAAAAGGCAAAGTAACGAGAACTGAAGGGATAAAGCTACCAGATGGGAGCAACATCAAACACATAGATGGAGAACAGGATACAAATACCTGGGAATAATGGAAGGAGGGATATAAAACACAAGAGATGAAGGACACGATCAGGAAAGAATATATGCAGAGACTCAAGGCGATACTCAAGTCAAAACTCATCGCCGGAAATATGATAAAAGCCATAAACACCTGGGCAGTGCCAGTAATCAGATACAGTGCAGGAATAGTGATGGACGAAGGCAGAGCTCCGCAGCATAGATCAGAAAACCAGGAAAACATATGACAATACACAAAGCACTACACCCAAGAGCAAAATACGGACAGACTATACATAACACGAAAGGAAGGATGGAGAGACTACTAGTATAGAGGACTGCGTCAACACCGAGACAGAGCACTGGGGCAATATCTGAAAACCAGTGAAGACGAGTGGCTAAAGAGTGCATGGGAAGAAGGACTAATAAAAGTAGACGAAGACCCAGAAATATACAGAGACAGGAGAATGACAGACAGAACAGAGGACTGGCACAACAAACAATGCACGGACAATACATAAGACAGACTAAAGAACTAGCCAGCGATGACACATGGCAATGGCTACAGAGGGGAGAGCTAAAGAAGGAAACTGAAGGAATGATAACAGCGGCACAAGATCAGGCCCTAAGAACCAGATATGTTCAAAGAACGATAGATGGAAATAACATCTCTCCCATATGTAGGAAGTGCAATACGAAAAGTGAAACCATAAACCACATAGCAAGCGAATGCCCGGAACTTGCACAGAACCAGTACAAAAAGAGGCATGATTCAGTGGCCAAAAGCCCTCCACTGGAGCCTGTGCAAGAAACATCAGCTACCTTGCAGTAATAGTGGTACGAGCACCAACCTGAGGGAGTGATAGAAAACGATCAGGCAAAGATCCTCTGGACTATGGTATCAGGACGGATAGGGTGATACGTGCAAACAGACCAGACGTGACGTTGATTGACAAAGTCAAGAGAAAGTATCACTCATTGATGTCGCAATACCATGGACACCAGAGTTGAAGAGAAAGAAAGAGGGGAAAAAATGGATAAGTATCAAGTCTGAAAATAGAAATAAGAAGGATATGGGATATGCCAGTGGAAATCGTACCCATAATCATAGGAGCACTAGGCACGATCCCACCAAAGATCCCTGAAAAGGAATCTAGAAAAACTAGAGGCTGAAGTAGCTCCGGGCCTCATGCAGAAGAGTGTGATCCTAGAAACGGCACACATAGTAAGAAAAGTGATGGACTCCTAAGGAGGCAGGATGCAACCCGGAACCCCACACTATAAATACCCCCCAGTCGAATTGGAGGACTGTGATAGAGCAAAAAAAAAAAAAAAAAAAAAAAAAAATAATAATAATAATAATAATAATAATAATAATAATAATATAATAATAATAAAGTTATATGTCGTTAACTAATTCAAGTAGCAGCTAATAATAATATGATGTTTACATTTCTAACCAATTATTAAACTGGGTGAATACGAAAGAAGGAATATTTAGAACCCGAAGATTCGTCCGTGCTCTGGTCTCACGTTAGTGACAAGAAGAGAAGAAGGAGAAAAACGCAGCCATGCCATAACAAATTTCACGTTAAACTGAACATAAAAGTAAAAGAGAGAGAGAGAGAGAGAGAGAGAGAGAGAGAGAGAGAGAGAGAGTTCCTCATTCATACAACTAGAAGTCCGGCCACTCCGTCCCTCCCCATAATCGTGCTCTCATTGTTCACTCTCCGTTTTCTTTGCGTTCCCTCGTCCACCCCTCTTAGCACACGCCCGGAATAACATATGCTTTGTTGTGAGGCATTTTCTTTATAGCAACGTGCCTCGGGTATAAAAAAGGAATACAAAATGAAAAGAAAATCTTAAAGATAGAAAAATAGTCAGCTGCTAACGCGCCAAGTTTCTTGCTGACGAAAGAAAATTAAATTTATTTTTATCATAATTAGACCATGTTTTGTAAAACAAGGCTTTGTTTTTCTGCAGGCCCTAGAGAACACGTATGAAGTAAATTGTGGAAAGGACAATTATAGCCTCATCATACTTGAACTGAACCTATGTCATGTAAGCATTGGTCATTAAGCATATTCTTACAGCCATAGTGATAACTAGCCTAATTAATTTTTTGAATCCCTAGACTATATATATATATATATAATATATAAGTATATATATATATATATATATATATAGATATATATATATATCACAGTTAATTAGACCCTTATAGAATTACAATATTAAACGTGTATAGCTTCGGGTGATCTCAAATGTAAGTGCTTCATGTTAAACATTATTGGGAATATACATGTCTCGCCGTAAGTAGTAAGGCATAGGCTGACATATTTAGTAGTCACACTCGCTGTGACAGATTTTAAGTAGTGGTGGTGATATTGGAGACGTCATTACTGGATGAGCTCTCTAGTAATGTACTACGTCTCAGGTTTTTTCGTTCAGTAGCTAGTTTTTGCCATTTCCAGCAGGCATCATGCATGTGGTTACAGAAGAATCATGGATGTCAAATGTCTTGAAGAGAATCTAATTATTTCTCCACCTAGGCTCGTAGGTGGTGCTTTGCCTGACGTGACTCCAAGACTGTTTGAATAAGATCTTCATAAGCCATGTGGGTGTTGGGTCTTATCTCTGATTAGCTCTGCTGGTGAGAGAGAGAGGGGAGAGAGAGAGAGAGAGAGAGAGAGGAGTCGAATCAAATTAAAAGATTATTCGGGTATTTTCATAGTTTTCTCACCTACGCCTTTTCAATCAAATTTCTCATGTTCATCAATACTTTTAAGATATCTTCTCCGTCCTTTTAAAATCTGCTAATTACTTCATTTCTCCTAAGCACACTGTAATTTTGTTTTAAACTCACATTCTCTTCAAGCCGGACGGTAAAAGGGGACTTTTCAACATTTAAACTGGCGTTACAAATATTCACCTGCTAACACTTATTTTTACAGATTTTTTATAAGTTTGATGTTTCACATATTTCCTTTTAGGTCGTCATATTCCTGCAAATACTTTCTTAAAGGGTACTGTAACCTAGTTTGAGAATGATTGATTTCTCTAGGAAGGCATAATTGCTTTGTTGAATTCTCTCTCTTGTCTTTCGAACGATATTCATTACATATTTGCATTCCCTTTATCATTTCTCTCTGCCTTAATGAGCTCCTAGCAAGATAGAAGAGCATAAGTAGAACTAAAGTTTACTTTATATTAATATAAATCGAGTTTATAATCTAGTTCGTTCGTAAGGTAAAGGGATTTGTGTAGCAAATAAAAATATATTTTGTTTATTTAACGTAAAATTCCTTTAACCATGAGCCATGATTTGGAAACTCGTAGACAGAAATATAATTTGTGCTTAACAAAATAAATACATGTAAACAAAAAGGCAGAGTACTTCCCAAAAACATGGCCCCAAGAAATAGTAGAGTTGACTATTAATTACGATTTTACTCGTTTTCTGTGAAATAAAAAGATATATTTGCTGTACCTATGAAATTACAGTGGAATTTCTAAGCGTCTCCCCGTGTTATACTTTACATCATCACAAATAAGGATATTCTGTGGCTAAAACTCAATTTCCTTTTCATGGCATATATGCATCAGTGATGATAAATTTTATAGCCAGAATGTAGACGTGTATAGAAAAATATCAAGTTTAAAAGGAAGATGTTGGTTTCCGTGACAATTCTTTACCTGGGCTTCTTACTGAAGGCCCTATCACTCATTGACCCGTAGGTGGGTAGTGCCTGTAGGCATTACTTAAGGTTCTCTGCAGCGTGCCTTTGGCCCCTAGCTGCAACCCCTTTCGTTCATTTTACTGTGCCTCCTCTCATATTCTTTTGCTTCCAACTTACTTTCCACCCTCGCCTAACAATTGATTCATGTTATATTTGATTTTATTTGGAGTTTCGTTTTGTTTATGAGTTTTTAAAATATTTCACATTCGTGTTCACCAAGGCAGTTTCACTAAAATCCTAATGAAACGCCGAGAGTTTTAACAGAATACAAGATTAATTTCCATATATTATTGATATAATGATCTAAAAATGCATCAAAATCTTATTTTTTCATTAAAAATGATTTTATAACGTGTTAAAAATAAGACATTAGAGCTCTCAATGAACAGGAGAGCATATACTGCAGTTGTTAGGTATTTTTTTTTTTTTTTGTTAGGTATTCTTTTCAATTCATAATTTATTTCATTAGTTTTTGAAGCCGCTGCCGTTATTACACAGAGTGAATCAATCTTTGTTTACATTTTTACTATTCCCAATTATTTAAATGTTAAAATGTTCTGTATTTTACTTGAAATTTTAGACTTTCTTGGTCGTCTAAACTGGAAAGCTGCCAATTACTGTTTTCAAGTAAAGCTTCGTAGTTTTTGCAGCACTCAATAGATGTCCTCAGCTGTCTATTATGAACCCCACTAGATTTGCCTCCTGTATTCTACGTTAGTTGTGGTTTATGGTGTTAATGAATGATAAATGCTGTTATATAGCTGTCATAGGATAGGTAAATTAATAAAAGATTATTATATTGATATATAATCGCTTTGTTCACTGTCTTATTATATATGAATGTGTTAAGTGGTTCAATTTTGTATTTCACACCATTATGTTTACCAAAACGAACATCAGACACCCAAAAAGATTACTATTTTTTATCAAAATACAAGTAAACTTGCCATAATATAATGATAGTTCTCTACATACTTACATTGTATATCTTTATGAGAATTTTTTTTAATACCTTAATCCTAAAATAGGACAATGTAAGGTCTTTGATAAATAAGGTAGGGGGGAGGGGGCAGTGTTTTTTCAGCACCTAGGTAGAATTTTATTTTCTAATTTATATTGATTTTATAAGCTAATTCCACTTACTTCTAAGAATTCAATAAGCTTGAATTTTCTTAATAAGTCTTTTCATATATCTAAATAGTAAACAATGCTGCATTCTCGAATAATGTCAATAAAGTTTATACCTTTTCTGGATTAATACGTCTGTGTTATGACTGTTATTTCATAGTTAGCTTAGTAGGTAAAGTTCCTATGCATACTTGACCATGTTTAGCAGCTGCTTTATTTTATTTGACGTTTCGAGATAGTTCGGTTCGTATTTCCCCTCTTTTGTTTGCCAGCAACTCTGTCAAAAATCCAAAGGAATTCCTTAATTTTAGGGAAATTACGCGTACTTTTCCTACAGATATTTATTAGAATTTTAATTTAAATATACCTTAACCATAAGTATGACATTTAAATATTTTTTTTTTTATTTCTAGTTATTAAATTAATTACTATATGTTTTCAATGATAGGGCTTTGCGGTAGTAACGTTATTTATTCATATTTTATGCCTTATATTTTTCATGACTTTTAGACACTACGTGTTATATTCTTCTACTTGAAATAAATTCGCGTATACTCTCAGTTATTTCGGCAAAATTTAACTGGAAAGCATTTTCCTTAAATTGACTTTCTCTTTCTCGTATGCACTAAAAAGCTGCTATACTGGCGCTATTTCTTAGTTATTATTCACACACTAGATGGCATCACCTGTCGTTCCCATTCGATCTTAGTTTGGCCCAACCTTTTATCTGTTAGTCATATATAGTATATAGTTTTTTTTTTCGAATAAATTGAGTGCGTTAGGAATATTTATGAGTGCTAAATCAGTAAATATGGAATTCAACACATAATAATCTGTGACTCGGGTGGTGTAAATCAATAATAATCTCCTTAACACGTTGTGTGAATTCCTTTCCATTAAGAAAACCAATAATATATTTTATCACCCAGAGTCAATCGGTTTGGTAGAATACCGGATATTAATAGGAGTGTCAATGTCTTACGAGTTACAACTCGTGATATTGGATCGAAACTGGATTATAGCGGTTCTCGCGGTTGGTTTTTTAAATACCTTTATCAGTTATATCTTGTATCTATAGAATTGATGCCGCAAGTAGCCTTATACGGTACGCCGCTAGAACACTCTTCCACATATTCAAGCCAACCATTAATTTATCAAATATATATATATATATATAAAAAGAAATATATAAATAAATAAATATAAAAAATAAAATAAATATGGATACAAGTGGAGTCAATATAATACACTCCGTAAGAAGTCGGAAGGGTTACAAATTATAATAAAAAAAGGAATGAATCACGATAAAATCAATAAGCATCAAACGTAACCATAGATATTAAATATCCAAATATATATGCGTAAAGATTTGAACTCTAACTTAAACGCTTTAGTAATGACAAATAAGCTAAAGTTCAAACCACATATCAAAACCTACTGACATATTGTCTGTCCCGGTGATTTATATTCGTAGTCAATGTAAAAAAAAAAAAAAAAAAAAAAACCTATAATAAATAATAATAATAATAATAATAATAATAAATAAATAAATAAATAAAAATAAAATAAAGAGAATTTTTTAAAGTCAGGAAGTCTAGAAGTGAAAATCTTATCTATGAAATAATCCTATATGAATCTTATACAGGGTAATAATATATATAACGAAAATTTGTATGGAACCTTTTTCATATAGTTTGAATAAGGAATATTTAATTTAACATAATTACAATTATGCAGTTTTCCAATATGAAAACTAATATATTGTTTCAATTTTGGTACTGTTTTTTTTTTTTCAGACATTCTTCTCATGTGGGTCGAGTATTAAAAACAAAAAATTTATCCTAAAGTCGTATTTATTATAGCAGTAACGTAACTCTTAGCTGGCTGAGAGCAATCTCCTGCCAAGTGACGACGTCATCATTGCCGTATCAGCATTTGTCCCTTTTAACCTCAATAATCTGCTTACACAGGCTTCATCTGTGTGTCGTCTCTGCTTGCAAAACAGATTGACTGGAGAAAGGAATGCTTAGCCCGAACTTCTCATGGGCAAGGCAGGACGTTAGGTACAAGTGTCTATCGGTGTGCGCATGCAACTTGCAATCATTTTAAAATTAATAAACAAAATAAGGAAATAGAATTTCTATAACATCAAAATGAATTAATTTTTTCTGAACCTCATAGACATTTAGAAGTATCACGATATGGAATGGATTATTTACTTGCAACATTAGCTTATTACAATCCAGGTAAATCACATTCATGGGAAAATGTCACATTTTTCTTGAAAAACCCAAAGTTTATTTAGAAATTAGTTACATAGTGGGTTTTTTTCGTTGCACCTCCTACCTATTAATAAAGTTTTTTAAAAGTTACCTCAGAGGATGCGCACGAGAAAATTGAATATGAAAACATTTGTTAGGGCACATAGGATCAGATTTTATACAAACTTAACTTCAGTTAGCATAGAGAAATACAGAATCATGATTAATCTTCTCTTTGACTTATGTTGCCTGGCAATCTTACAAATAGCTCCGTTTCACACTTCTTTGTCTAGTAACTTACTACAGTAATATCGAATTTTCTTTGGGATTCGTATTGAATATCTGTTTATTTTTTATAATTATGGATATTTTTACAGTCCTCATAGACCTGGATAGGTTCACTCATTGTTAATGCCATGGATAAAAAAGTTTGTACAGCGGACTCTTTTGAATTCCAAATTATCAACGAATTCATGTGGGTTAAGTCTGGTCTAAATGGCTCTCTTCCTCCCCTGTATTTGGATGTCGTCTGAATTTACTTTGCCCTTGTGACAAGTATAATTTCACTTGCAGGCTGATTAATGGAACCTGGTTACAGTATCCTGCAGTACGAGAATTTCACATCGAAACTTCAAGGAAATCGTTCGTCGCAGCGGACGACTACAGTCAAGTAACAACCGCCTACAATGTGAAAGAATTTCATGGACTTCTTCGACCGACACCGTATCTCGTCGTTAATCTCGTTTTAATGCGGAATGCTCTGGCGGCTGTCGGAATCGACTACGAATGGGACATACTTCCGACAATTACGACCCGAAGGATATTCAACTCTACTTTGCTGGCGAAGGACTCGTGCTGGGATGATCTATTCATCGCGAACGTAATCGTGTAGCTTAGGATGCAGAGAATAAGTATGAGCGCAATATAGAATGTTGGGACCCGCCCAGGCCAAATTTTCCCCTTGTTTTAACCCTGTGATAATAGGCCGTTTCCATTTTGGTCATAGGTGGTTGTCTGGACTGTGTAATGGACGAAAAGTTGAGAACGTTAGTTAAAAATGTGAAGTAGTATAACCTCGGTCATGTCCTATATATATAAAGTATCAGGTATCCATATATAAATTGATCATAAATAACAGAATCGAAATTATATTTTTTGTGTTACGCACTAGGAATCTATATATAAATGATCATAAATAACAGAATCGAAATATATCTTTGCGTGTACGCAATAGGAATCTATTGTAAAGTGCACATATATTAATCATAATTATATGAATCCATATACATATGTATAAACAAATCATGGTAGCTATAATCAATCTGCTACTTTTATCTTACCAATATCTGCAGTTATTTATGAGTTAGTATATGAATTAATGAATCAGATATATAACAGTTAGCATAAACATTAATATTTTTATCAATTCATATATGAAATTTTTTATCAGTTAAAATATGATTTTTATCATGTTAATCTTCATTCTATGCAATTATCAGAGTACATTAGTATTTTCTGTAGCATATGTATCTTAATAGATGAAGTGAAAAACTGTATCTATTATAAATCCGTGATCACTATTATTTACCAATATCATTGTTTTATATTTATTACTTGAATCAATTCATGTACACCATGAATTTTTATTTAATTTACTAATATATATATATATATATATATATATATATATATATATATATATATATATATTCACATAGTGTCTGTATCACACTCCTATAAGTCAAATGCAAGTCAAGTTTGAGTAATATTCAGTAGCTGGTTTGGTAGCTGACCGAGCTAATGTAAGTGTTTACATAATAAAAATATGGAATGTTAGTCCATATATAAAAGATTGCTTGCAGGAATGTGATCAGACTAGAGACGCTAAGATGACGTATACAATAAGTATGTAGGCTAAGTTGACATGCCGTCATCTGTGGTCATTCATTTGTTTTGAAACAGTCCAAGCTCCTGCTTGAGACAACTACCCCGACCTATGATTCAAACGGCCTACGTGATCTGTAGCGTGTCTCATTTGATTGTGTGTTCGTATGAAACTATGTCATTTGTATGTATGTTTCATATGTTCGAAACTACTGTCTGTTCCTTCATAACTTGTAACAGAGATGGTAGACAGGAGAAACAGAGTTAGCTATCGTTATTAGAGCCTGTACCTCTTTACCTAAGCTTTATCATGTAGAGGAATAGGATTAGCCATCATCATTGGCAGAAGTGATCAAGCTATCGTTATTAGAAGACTTGTACAATCATATCTGATCTTCACCATGTAAAACTTCAGAAGAATATATAATTTTTTATATTTAGTGTTTTCTACAAGAACCTCCTCACCATGAGTTTAAACACATCGTCGTCATAACCAACAAGATAATACCGACTTCGTAAATGATCTACAAAACCCCCAGACACTCCATTGAAGATGGAAGTGCAATACCAACCGACTTAGCGTAAGATTATCGCTAGTCTAACATTACCTCATAGGGCGCCTTATCATACGAGGCACAAGCCCTAAAATACATGAATACAGCAGAGCACGGTTTCTGTGTACTTCAAGACCTCTGAATCTCCTCTTCGGAGCTCTTTTTCTTTTCGGGGCCGATTCGATCGTTCATGAACCTACGGATATACAATTTCTGGAAGTTTGACTCTTCGTAGACATCTATTGCTTTTTCAGCTTGTTGAACCTGAAAACATCTGTTTTTCGGCTAAAAACCGATGTCTTATTACACGGTTCAGAGAGATTAAAAGAAGATATGAAAGTACACAGATAGATTAGTTTAGTTTTATTTTTCATGTATATAGTCAAAATGTAAGTATATTTAAGTATTATTGTGATTTTATTTTTCATAATTTTTCTTTGTTTACTGTCAAAATGTTTTGGTACTTTGGTGATAACAGTATGTTGCTTCACTTTGACATTTCGAATTGAACATGTTCAGCGAAACAATTCAGTTCGACTATTATTACAAATGTCACTTACTTCTAGTGCTGTACCTATAGCTCTTAGCAACGCTGCACGGTAACTGTTGCATGATTAGCTAACTACCATATCTGCAGAAAGTCAATAACACAATACGGCACCACTCACAGAATCTGACGTACCCCTACTATACACAATGTTATTTGTACGGCAGGAGTCTGAAATTGACGCATGCGCAATTCACTGCCGTACCAATATCTACGCAGTCAGGGATACGGCTGCCGTACCTATATCCTGTGCCTTTTTTTAATGGTATAATGGTATTAATAGTCAGTTTCCCATCTTTCGTGTATTGTCTTTGCTAGAAGTCTGGATTCTCTGGAACTCTGGACTCTGGTCCGAAGTTGGCCAAAGTGAAGGCCATGGTTATTGGTTCCGTCCTCACACGGTCACACCTTCATCAGAGGATCCCTTGACTTTGAATGTGTACATTTTTCTCGAATTTCAAGGTAGGTAGTATTAGTGTTAAATACATTGTTTAATCAACCTTTTAGAATCTTTTTTTAAAGTATATTTTGGTTTAGTCGCAAATTTTAGTAATTTTTGCCCTAATTTGGTTGTAAATGGGAAAACTCTGGGAAATTTTACCCTGGACCTATTCCATAGGTACCTGACGCAAGTATCATGGCCGACCGTATTTTTCGGTAAATTGCCAAAGAATGAAACCTTTCCAGTCTAGTTTTATGCTTAAGACCATCGCATATGTTTATGCGGCAGTTGCCAGAGATGTCTAATAGGACAGGTAATTTTTAAAGCTTCCTAAATCCCAAAGACATACTAGGTAGGAGAGTAGCTACCTATAAACTTCAAGACACTTGGGTAGGTTACCCTATGCCAGGTACTTTTGTGAACTTGCCCTTGGTATGGCTAATTTGGAGCCTTTTTAACTAACGTAGCGACCCGACATTTTGTTGTGAAATGTTACGATAATTTCACGCTAAGTTAGACTAAACTAGTATATTTTACAGTTTTGAGTGTACCTAATACGTAGGTATGTAGCCTTAAACTTTAATGGTTGTGGAAAGGTGATAGGTACTAATTGAGGGTCTTTGAGGATTACATCTGAAGTTTTTATTTACCAATCATGGAGTGTAGGTAGTCTAATGAAATTAAATGTAGCCCACGTTAGCCCTAATGATTTTAGCGTTAGGGATGTGTGTATGTGTTTCTGATTTAGGCTAGTTAATTTTTGAGCCAATTATAGGTAGTAAGTAGTAGGTTAAATTGAGTTGTCATATGCATTAGTCAAGAGTTTGTGGCATATCCATGCAACACATAGAGACCTCTATGCTCTTACTGAAGTACCTACCTAGTAAATGTTTTCTCTTAAAATTACGAAATAGTATGGCATACTACTTAAAGTGCTTTATTGGGAAGTGGCTGCGTTCCAAAAGAGGTGGCCGCTATGTCGCCAATCGGTTATTTACCCGTTTAAGTATGAAAGGCTTTCTGATATTGGTGCCTTAGTAAAGGACTGTCTAAAACAACTGGTAATCATGATAAATTTGTTAAATGAGTAGATTTATAGTACTATTCTGCAGTGGCCTAGAATATGGCAGTTGCGTTTTTCTATGCAGTTTTACCGGTAATTCTTACAGTCTGCTCCACCAGCAAGTTATCAAATTTAAGTACGTACTTCACTAAAAAGAAGGAAGTCCAAGGTTTCGTTTGATGTATAAATCTAAGCGGCGCTAGGTCTAGAAGTGGTTTAAAAAACCTAAATTAAATTTTACCCACCCTGAAAAAAACTTAAGTCCCTAGACTTCAGAACACTCAAATTCCTCTTCAGACTGAGCTGTCGTTCGTTCGTTTGTACGTTTAAAAAACATAGATTATGTCATTATTATATCATTGACTGTATTCTATGTAGGCAAGGAACGTCACCCAAACGTCATAGTTTTTAACCAATGAAGATTATCCACATTTTACTTGGGACCAGCCTTTTAAGAAACTAGAAAAACGTGACTTGAATACCCAATCAGGTGACAGTTTTACTAGGAAACCAACACTTTTCACACAATTTCCACCGCTAATTTTTCAGCCTTTTGAGAGCCATTGAAGCGTGTGAACCTTCAATTTCTGGTGCGGTGTTTCTCATGTACCATCTTTTGACATCAATTTATCTGGATTTTCTCCCAAGTTCTTGCCTCAGTTTGTTGGATACTTGGCTCTTGCCTATTTTAAATTGCATTTTAAAGTATTGGATAGGCTCCATGCATTCTCAAAGATGGCAGCTCACCTTTACCCTCCAACCTAAGTAAAGTACTGTCGGCCAAAAAACTCGTGGCAGAGTTTCATAATTTTTCGTTTCACCTGCCCTGACGCGACGCTCATGCCTTATTTATCTATTTTTCTTTTCAAAGATGGAAGAAATCACGTGTAATGATGTTAAAACAGTCACTGATATCTTTAGAACATTGTGTTATGTTATTGTGTAAAACTATTTTTCATATAGCAAAATTGACGTGAACGAAACGAAGTGATAAAAAACGTCATATCACAACCATAGATATACATTACCAAATAGATAGGAGACTCCTATCACTCGTAGTATCGCATAAACCAGTCCTTAAATTATCATTTCAAAATTAAGTTGAAGGTAGTTCAACTATTCCATTTGTTAAATTTTACAGAAAACATTGGAATCTCACAAAACAAATGCTATCAAATTTAAAAACAAAAAGAAAAAAAAAACGATATCTTAACAGTGTGAACCAGGCGACCTCACTCTATTGCTTTCGATGTTATGTGCACGGGAATCTAATGTCAATGTGTCATTTATCGGTCTAAGAAACATCCCTCGATGAGCGAGAGAATTATTGCACTGCATTCGGTGCAAGTTCCTGTTGAGAGATATCAAGAAAGATGAATAAAATTGTTTAATGAACGGCAAAATTTAGAACATGGGCCTAGAGGTGGAATACCTCGAAGCACCACATGAGAGCAAGACAATACAGTAGTGTAAATGTTGCTGAGCAACATTCATTTGTGAACTTTGAATTCTAGGGCCTCGTCACGACATTGCTGAACCAGGAATCATAAACTAGCTCTACGCTTATGACTGGTGTCTGATGAATACTTCAGATGGAGAGGAAGAGATTTTAAATCTACACGAAGTCTTTGATAGTTGTCTAATGAATCAAGTCTATGAATAAGCAAACTTATCTTTGTGATGGATGAGAGATTCAGTTTAGGCTTACTCTTTTTGTTTTGTTTTTTATCGGTGGCCAGTGAATACCATGGATAGGGAGGAAAACGGTTTTCAATGATGCATGCATTTTTTTCTTCAAAACCTAAAGAACACATTTTATTAGGGAATACTTTATTAACATCGGCCTAATCCTTCCATCACTTCTATGCGCCACCTCCGCTCTCTTCTACATCTCAGGCGACTCGTTCCGACTTCTTGCTACGAACTCCATCTCATGAAAGCATCGCTAATGTTAACGGTTATTTTGAAATTCCCCGCACCGACAACGGACGCCTTAAAATGCATGTTTATAAAATATTTTCTATTCAAAGAAACTTTATCTTTCATTCCACAAAATATGTGCATACACTCGTGTTACACCCTGTAGCCGTCAAAGAGCAACCCTTGATTAAAGCAGTAGGTTTTTCTAAAAAAAAAAAAAAAAAAACATTTGAAATAGACTTAAAGGAGAACGTCACCTTTCATATTTTCTTATCCTTTCAGCTACTTATAATTTGCTTATGGTAGTAGGTCTAGTAGGTATACATGTGAAACTAATTTGAATTAATTTCTATTTAGAAGAAATGAATAGCTACAGAAAGATCAACCTAAGAAAAGCTTTAAAGGAAAGTAAGCCTTCTTAAAGTATTCGTCAGTTTTGACCCCCACAGCTTTCCAAGGTGTCCAAATGAAACAGGATGATATGCAAGGAATTCGATAAAAAATAAGACTGAATTATATACGTTTGATTTTTTTATGATTGTTTTTGACTGAATAGCTAGGAGGTCTGAATTAATTATGTTAAGCAATTATGAAAAGGATAAGAAGAAAGGAGAACATGGCTAATAAAACAAGAATAACGGGAATAGTCAAATAAAGCAGATTAATTAATATATATATTTATATATATAATATATATATATATATATATATATAATATATATTTTAATGGTCATTTAAAATATCTATATATATATATATATATATATATATATGATATATATTGTCGATTTAAATATTCATTAATATACATATCCGAGAGAGTATGCTGCTGTAAATAGACCTAGGCTAATCATGTGGGAAAATCAGAAGTCCAATTTAGGCCCACTAAATGTGTCATGCAAATTATCTTATTGATCAAAGGACAAGATTAGTTTAACTAAACATCGTTTTCAAAGAATGTTAACGCCTTGATGTATTATTTATCGGCTGTAGGAGACAAAATGACAACACCCAGTGCAGTACCGATATGTTGAGTCAAGACTCGAGCGGCAGCAAAGCCCACTTCAAAATCTTCGGTATGCTGTCTTGAAGCTAAGTTGAGAATAAAATTAGAAATTGTGAAACCATCGGTATATATTTTCCTTACTTTGCAAAATAATTATCTTTAATACGATGAATAAGTCTACTGAGTTCTAATGTAATTTATTTCAAGTATAGCACCTTTGAAAGGAAATGTTATTTATTGTTAATTAAATAATCTGACACCTGCATATGGCAATATTTCCATAACGAACAATGAATTAAGAAACTACGCCAATTCTTCGTTGGCCGTCTGTACACAAGGGTTTTAGGCTGTCTTATATTTAATATGGCTGTGTAATGGGGGGGTCGCAGGGAGGGGCGAGGTAAGGATATGGCTACTATGTTAGGTGGTTTGTTTAGGTGAGCTGGTGGCCTTGTTTTTATTGCTAATTCTATATGTGCCATTATTGGTATGCTATCCCAAGGGGGGTCCCCCCAACCCCCAAGATTGGAAAGGTTAACAAATAGGGTAAAAATACTGTTCCTCCTCAAAAAAAAATAAATAAAAAAAAGTCAGCTTTAGATAAGGTCACTAAGTAATTCATCAGAAAAAAACAAAATAAAATATAAAAATTAGTGGCAGAGCTATTGTATAGGATTACCTCTCCTAAACAAGAATTTTAAGTAATATTTATTCGGATGACTGTAATTAAACCCCAGGGCCAGTACGAAACACGGCGAAATACATTGGACCCCCCAATCCCTGGTGGATATCTTATCTGCTGTTACGTTCCTTTGCAGTTCATGCGGAACTATTCTTTAGAATTACTGTTAAATATATTGTCCCAAGTTCAACTGAGGTAGGCTACTGGGTAAGGTAATTCTACAGAATAGTTCCGCACAGACTGCAGTGAACGTAACCGCGGATAAAACATCCACTAGGGATTGGGGCGTCCAATTTATTTCGCCGTATTTAGTACTGGCCCCTGGGGTTAATTACAGTTGTCCGAATAAATATTTCTTAAAATTCTTGCTCAGGAGGTAAAACTGCATAGAAAAACCGCAACTGCCATAGTCTAGGGCACCGCGGATTAGTACCCTAGATCTACCCTGGGTAAAAGCCACTGATATAATTTAGTCAATGCAAATTAGCCTACACCATGAGTGTTGGCAGCCTCACCTAATTTTGTGTAACTCATTAAGACTACAAAGCTTGCCTACGTGTGGTATAGGTTACGTGGCCAGATGAAGGATAATATGCAGCATAGGGTATCCCAAGCTGAACGCTGGGTAGATCTAGTGTACCTATCCGCGGCGGCCTAGAGTATGGCAGTTGCGGTATTTCTATGCAGTTTTACCTCCTGAACAAGAATTTTAAGTAATATTTATTCGGACAACACTAATTTACCTTTGAACTCTATCCTATGGTAAAGGGGACCCCCATTGGAACCTGGGGTTTTTTGGGTGGTGACAAAACCCCGCAACTCCATCCCAGTGGGAACCGGGTTTTGGGTGGGTAGAAACCACTTGGGGGAAGTTTTTACAGTGTTATTGTGGTATTTCCCACATTTATCACTTTTAAAAACACGAAATACAGGCGGAAATAAGAGAGAACAAAACTAGCGATAGTGGAGCCGTTCCACATCCATATTCATCCACTACTACTACTACCATGACACTGAATCCTACTACGCATGCGCTAATGCTACTGCGCATGTGCTAACTGTAAGGGAGCTTTTGGCCTAAACTCAGACTTCTTAGTGAGGAAAAAAATAGGGTTTTACGGAGGGATACATGTATTTAGCTGAACACGTTACAGTATGACCCCTACGTAGCTACCGGACTGATTGAAGGATTGGCTGGTAACATGGTTCCCAGATTTGGCGGTTTCTCACCAAATTTGGTTTTTTTTCTAATTTGGTGGGTAAAAATAAAAATTCACTTTGGCTGGTTAGTGGTTTTTTTTGGCTGGTTTTCAGAAACTTTCGATTTGAGCTAAACAGTGATCCCACGTTTGGGGAATCTGTTCCCAGATTGGGAATTTTTAAAGGTTTTCAGGAAAATCTGGGGAATTTGAATAGGTTTTCAGTAAAAACTTGGTGGTAACATTTAAGCAAAATATGTTGATGGAATAAAAAAAAAATCACACACACACCAGACGACCACAAAACAGGCCGCCGGATTCTCGGAGAGCGAGCCTCATTTCAAAATTTCAATTTATTCTCGTTTTTTTTTTCTGTATTCTTATATTAGTTTTATATTATGTAACTAAAACTATGATCCCGCTATACAAGCATATATTATAAAAATAGCATTTATAAAGGTTAATATAACGCGCACATATTTGGTGGTTATTTGGGTTGGTTGGGCTTTCCATTTGGCGGGATTTTGGCTGGTTTCATGGTAGACTTTGGCTGGTTGGTAGTGGTGTCATCTAGGAACCCTGGCTTTTTTAGGTAAACCATACGTTGAGTTACATAAAAGCATTTACCTAATTTGTTTATTAAAACATGTTATGTGAATTCTAGTGTTTATTCCTTTTCCTTTTTCCATAGTATTTGTATAATAATTGTTTTGAAATATCCCCACCTAATAATTTCACCATATATAATTTGAAATATTATGTTGTAATTGAGGACAGACACCTAAAAATGCCTACGTATTGATACTAGAACTAGGTTTTAGGAAGTTCCGATACCTACCTACCTACCTGTTACGTGAAATTGTACATTGCGCTCTGCATATTACATACACACTCCCTATATGATTTATACACAACTCAATCCTTCCCCTTTCCAGTATTCACGACTGGCTCTTTACATTACACCATTTATAATGCATTTTCTCACCCATACCAATACCTAGATTATAGTTTGCCATTATTATTATAAAACCTACATTTAAATATATTCCATAATACCATTTTACAGGCATTACAATTTACACCTCCCTTCCAGTTTCCTTACTATTATGCAGTTATGTATGGTTACTTTTAACTTTTTACAACAATTCCACACGCTTCAAAGTTAGTTTATATGTCATTTTACCTACTGGGGGGCGAATCCCCTCCGGTTAGGCAACACACCCTACTAGGTTTAGTTTGTTATGTTGGTTGATCTACTACTTTTACTACCTGAAGGGGGGTACCCAGTTAGGCTAGGTTGGTTAGTTCTTCAAGGGTGGGTACCGGGGCTCTGCCCCCCCGGTCAGGCAACATTCCCTACTAGGTTAAGTTTCCCTACTAGGTTAGGTTGGTTAGGTTACATTCCGTACTGGGTTACCTACTAGGTTTGGTTAGTTTACATTCTTTCTACTAGGTTAGGTTAGGCCTTTAAGGGGGGTACGCTCCCCGGTCAGGCAATATTCCCTACTAGGTTAGGATAGGTTACATTCCTTACTAGGTTAGGTTAGGGCTTCACCCCCGGTCAGGCAACATCCCTACTAGGTTAGGTTAGGTTGGTTAGGGTACATTCCTTACTAGGTTGGTTAGGACCTTTAAGGGGGGGATACGGGGGCTTCACCCCCCCGGTCAGGCAACAACCCTTCTAGGTTAGTTGGTTAGGTTACATTCCTTACTAGGTTAGGTTAGGCCTTTAAGGGGGGTATGGGTGGGGGTGAAGCTCCCCTGGTCAGGCAACATTCCCTACTAGGTTAGGTTAGGTTGGTTAGGTTACATTCCCTACTAGGTTTAGGTTGGTTGCATTACATTCCTTACTAGGTTAAGTTAGGCCTTTAAGGGGGGGATACGCCCCCCAGTCAGGCAACATTCCCCTACTAGGTTTAAGTTCCCGTACTAGTTAGGTTGTTAGGTTTACATTCCCTACTAGGTTAGGTTGGTTAGGTTACATTCCTTACTAGGTTAGGGTAGGCCTTTAAGGGGGGTTACGCCCCCCCTGGTCAGGCAACATTCCCTACTAGGTTTAAGTTCCCTACTATTTTAGGTTGCATTCCCTACTAGGTTACCTACTAGGTTAGGTTTGGTTAAGTTACATTCCTTACTAGTTAGGTTAGGTTAGGTTAGGTTAGGCCTTTAAGGTTTGGGGGGTTATGGTCAGGCAATATTCCCTACTAGGTTAACTTTCCTAATAGGTTAGGTTAGGTTCCATTCCTTACTAGGTTAGGCTAGGTCTTCAAGTTGGGGTCCGGGGGGCGAGGCAACATCCCCTCTAGGTTAAGTTCCCTCACTAGGTTAGGTTAGATTAGGTTACATTCCTTTCTAGTTAGGTTAGGTTAGGCCTTTAAAGGGGGGTACGGGGGGCCCGGAGGTCAGGCAACATTTCCTACTAGGTTAAGTTTCCCTACTAGGTTAGGTTACATCCCCTGCTAGGTTAGGTTATGTTAGGTTGGTTTGGTTCTTTAAGGGGGGGTACAGCAGGGCCAACCCATCCTGGTCAGGCAACATCCCTACAAGTTAAAATTAGTTTTATATGGTAACCTATGTTTAATTTGGTATTTAGTATTTATTAAAACAACACTTTAGGCCCTATTACACACCCTGCCTCAACCAATAGCATCAAAGCGTTTTTACTACTCTACCCCACCTCCCCTACCCTGTTTTTGTACGGTCCGGCCTCCTACCACCTCCTAACCGTACAACTCCAACACTGTTGAATCTGCCGCCATGACTTCGACTGGTGCATCAACTCACGCTCGCCCCAGCCCCTCACAGGAACTCTTTGCCAACTTATGTAACAATTGTTACAGGAGTTACAAAGATTTCTCATGCCTATTACTCAGGTAATTATGACGACTAATCGGTTTATGCCAGGACCACGGCCTCTGAGAAAGCAGGTGTTTTTCCCCCATTGAGTTATAAAGATTTCTCTGCCTATTACTCAGGTAATTATGAATGGCTGATATGTTTATGCCAGGACCACGGCCTCCTGAGGAAGCAGGTCTTTTGCCCCCATTGTGGGAATGAGTGCTGCCTAGATTTGCAAGAGAAGTGCGTCAGGTAAATACCTTACGAGTAGTTTGTTGGTTTCTACATGTAACCGTGATATGACCCGGCCCTAGATTAATGGCAATATTATATTACACCTATACCATTTATGACCTACTCAATATATTCATGTTTTGAGGTTTATATTGGTATTTTCCCCTCCATGTTACCTTTAGGTGTGACCGGTCTTATCGACCGCATAGTAAGAAAGCAAAGAAACTCTGTTCTTACTACTTTTCCTTGTTTAATGGCACTTGGTTCTCTGGGTCCCACCTTGATGTTGAGACAGTTGTTCTGTTCTTCGCATACCTGTATGTGAGTGATTTTTTTTTCTTACAAGGTTGCGAGAACAGACCTTGGACTGTCGGACTCAACAATTAATGATTGGGCCAGCTTCTCCCGGGAAGTAAGTATTTTGCTTATCCCCTCACCCTTTTCCATTCCTACCCCCTCCTTCTCCCTCTCTCTCTCTCTCTCCCCCTCCCTCTCTCTCATACACAACCTGCCTTGTATTATTATGAAATTTACCCTACTTAATTACCTCCCCTAACTCTGACTTTTATTTTCAGGTCATAGTTAATTGGTGCTTCCAACAGCAGCAGCAAATTGGTGGGCCTGGCACAATTGTTGAAATTGATGAGGCGAAGTTTGGGAGAAGAAAATACAACGTAGGTTGCCTCATCGAAGGGCAGTGGGTGTTCGGTGTATCTGCAGGCAGACCCGGGAGTTTTTCGTTGTTCCCATACCCGACAGGACGAGTGGGACTCTGCTTGCAGTTATCAAAGAATACATTGTGCCGGGTACCACTATTATTTCTGACTGTTGGAGGGCTTATGACTGCTTGGGAGATGAAGGTTTTGTCCACTTGACAGTCAACCACTCGAACTTTGTGGACCCAGAAACCGGTGCCCATACTAATACAATCGAGAGGAGGTGGAGGGAACTCCGGTGGCAGTCGACTTCAAGATACGGGAGGAGAATGTACAACTTCATCGGGTGCTTGGCTGTTGCTTATTTCGAGCTGCATTTTGAGGAACCCAAGACCCACCTCCACACATTCTTAAAGGCAGCTGCTGCTTTGTACCCTCCACCCCTTTAAGGTAAGGTCCAAACATTATTCTTAATTAGTATTTGTTAGGAAAGTGAGTGTTAGGCTTTTGCCGAAAGTTTACGTTAAGGTCTCTGTTACTATTCAGTGGGGTGCTAAGACATCTCGTACCTTCCACCTTACCACGCCCACCCCCTGTGCATTACAGCCCCCCCCCTCCCCAACCCCTTAGTGAACATATGGCTCCGGTGGTGGTTGGGGAGTTCAAACATGGCGGCTGTGTTTAAGTTTCCCTCACCGTAACGAATACTTGGTACTGTCCTATAGGGACCGTTCTTCGGTGACTTAGACTATGGCAATTGACATTTTCTATGTTATTTTAGTTGATTTACAAGGGTTGTAAGGAATATTTTTTTCGTTTGGTTGCAACTAAACTTTAATTTACCTTTGAGTTTGGTACGGCTATTATGTAACTTTCAAAGGTAAATTACTGCTTAGTTACAGCCGCCCGAATGGATATTACTTTTAAATCTTGTACAGCAACTAAAATAACATAGGAAATAGTCAATTGCCATAGTCTAAGCGTATTGCTTCTGTAGAAATACCGAACGTTGTACTGGAAAGTGTCGTGATTGAGGAGATTTGTTTACAAATGTCTTTGTAAAATTTTACTTTAATTACCTGTGGATTGTGGCCTGTGGCCTGATGTAGCAAGTGTAGCTAAGCGTAACGTAATGAGGTAGGTTAAGGAAGCGCAGCATGAGATGAGTGTGCTAGTGCCTGCTTCAGATGGGCATGCTGCTGTTGTAATTTGCATAGACTTAAATATGTAATCAAGGGCCAATTATCCCTTTACTGGGTTAGTGTCGTCAGTGCAACTCGTGCAATGCGCTGTAGGCATTACTAGGTTCTCTGCAGTGTGCCTTCAGTCCCTAGATGCAACCCATTTCATTCCTTTTACTCTACTTCTATATTCTCATTCTTCCATCTGACTTTCGTCATAATACACCTTTCAAACTTTTGCTGTCAATTTCCATGCTGACTGACCTCATTCGTCCCTGTGCTTGGCCTCTGGCTTAAATTCTATATTCAATTCAAGGGCCAATTATATTTAAATTGTGAAAGTTTATATGATGGTTTTTATGTGATTTTGTTGGTTTGATGATCACTCTGGTCATTAGTGAATGGTTAAACCAGTACACACTCGAGGGTAGGTAGGTGCCATCTCTCAACGTTAATCTGGAACCATTGTTGGACACAAAGGTTTGTGAGTAAGGGCCTGTTGAATTATTAGAATAATGATGTACTTAAGAACCCTAGGGCACATGGTCCTTTATGGCAGGGAGTGACTTGCCCACTAGCTTTATGTGAGGCATCATAAATAAAATGTCTCATGACCTAGCATAGAGTTTAGAGTGTATTAAATGATAATCAAAACTTGAAAAAGTTATATTTCTACTAGAAGGATTCCTGTAAATTTCATAGGAAATGTTTTGGGATATTTGGTCTTTTGGAAGTTATGTAAGTAATATTGTAGGTTTTAACAGGTCAGAAACAACCATACTGCCTTCTGTCAGTAAAACAGAATTATAGGTATTTTCATACAATCAACTACCTGTCAGATATATACATAGCTAAGACTCCGTCGTCCTCGACAGAAATTCAAATTTCGCGCCACTCGCTACAGGTAGGTCAGGTGATCTACCGGCCTGCCCTGGGCGGCAGGACTAGGAACCAATCCCGTTTTCTACTCATATATTTTCTGTCGCCGGTGGTATCAACATCGTTGCTGCCTCCTCTTGACTGGAATTCGCTTTTCTAAGCAATTGATCATCTTTTTGTGGACTTTTGGTGACGTACCTGGATCGTTGTTTTGGCATTCGCTACTGTGGACTGGATTGGACTTGCTTTTTATTTTTTCTTCAGAATGTCTGATTCAAGTGTTTGTGTGAGAATGTGTGTGAATCTAGGCTGCAAGGTGAGGATACCGAAAGCTTCGGTTGATCCTCACACTGTATGTCGCAAATGTAGGGGTTTTGATTGTTCTATTTCTAACACCTGTCATGAGTGTGAAAGGTTGAATGTTGAGGAATGGAAGATTCTAACTTCTTACTTGAAGAAGTTAGAAAGGGATAGAGTCAGAAGGGCTGCATCTAAGATGGCGGGTAGTTGTACAAGGCCTATTGAGCCTTTAGATAATTCTAACTCTTCTCTTAATTATGATTCTGTATCAGGACCCTCACTGGCCGTAACATTCAAGATTCAGCTTCGGAAATTGCTGAACTGAAGGCTACGCTTCACAGGATGAGATCCGAAATGGCTACCATAAAAGGTAAGGATTGTGAAAGTGAATTTAGTGAAGTGAGTGTCCCCAGTGTTGGTGGAGGGGCGTCTGGACCGTCTCTGCGACGCTCCCAGGCCTAGACCTCTTCCAAGCTCCCAAGCCCAGAGGAGAAGGAAAGTCGAAAGCCGTACGGAGGTTGTGGAGAATTCCCCCCGGTCAGGCGTCCCTTCAGCAGGTGCTGTTTATAGACAGCCTGCTCAGGACCGCTATCGAAAAAGCGTCCTCAGAGAGTGCTTCTCTTCGTCCGCTTCTCCCTCTCCTAAACGAGGGTGGAAGGATTCGGACTTGTCCAGGCCCCTGAAAAGGCACTGGAGAGATCCTGGTTTGGATTCAAGCCCAGAACGCTTTTCGGAAGAAGAGCCTCCTTCTATCAAGAAGGCGAAGAGGGTTTCGCCGTCCCATGATGGGGGCAACACGCCTTCGAGGTCTCCCTCTCCCGTTCAAGAAGACGCAGGAGAAGCGTCCAAAAGGATCATTTTGGCGGTACAAGAACAGCTTTCCGCCCTAGTAGGAGTCCTTTCTAAGGATCCTCCTCGTAAGAAAGACGTCAGACTGCCGGTCAAGAAGACTCGTCTTCCTTCTCCCTCCAGGAGTGAGGCTCCTGTGAGACGTGAGTCTTTTGAGATCTCAGATAGAGACTCATGGGAAGATCTGGATTCGTCAGACAAGCGTGTAGCAACAGCCAAGCGCGAGGCGTCCTACAGACGAGAAGCGTCCTCTAAGAAAGAGTCAGACAAGCGAGAAACGCATTACAGACGAGAGGATTCTCCCAGATGGGATACGTCTGCCAGATCAGTAGCTTCAGCCGAGCGCGGAGTAACAAACAGGCGTGAGCATTCATCCAAGCGTGAGGCTCCAGAAAAGCATCTGTCACGCAAGGATGAGACTTCAGGAAGACGCGAGACTTCAACAAGACACGACGCGTCAGTCAGGCGAGAGACTTTTGAGAGGCGCGAGGCACCAGTCAGGCGCGAGGCGCCAGCCAAGCGCGAAGAGTCAGTCAGGCGCGAGACGCCAGCCAAGCGCGAGGATCTTGCTAGGCGCGAGGCGCCAGCCAAGCGCGAGGAGTCAGCCAGGCGCGAGACGCCAGCCAAGCGCGAGGCGCCAGCCAGGCGCGAGGCGCCAGCCAGGCGCGAGGCGCCAACCAAGTACGAAGAGCCGGTCATGCATAGGAGCTCTTTACACTCTCTTAGCCCCTCTCCTATTAGGAGTTTGTCCCCAGTAGAGAGATTGGTTGGACAAGAAGACTTGGAACGAGAAGTGGCCTCTCCTACTGATCCGATTATGGAAGGTCTCACAGTAAGGAAGGACTGTCGAACTACAAAGTCTTGACAGCTCTCCTTCTTCAGGAATACGGAGATGCATTGATCCCTGCCGCTCCTCCTTCGCCTCGTTCACTGTTCTCATGCTCGAAAACTCCGAAATCGTCGGCGTTCGTGAAGATGAGACCGACGATTTCTATGAAGAGAGCTCTGCAATCGCTGGATAACTGGATGCTTACTAAGAAGGAGCTAGTAAGGACAGTCTTTTGCATGCCTCCCCCTAGACTGACCGGCAAGAGAGGGATTTGGTACCAGACTGGGGAGAATATGGGGCTCACTCTCCCTGCTTCAGCTGAGGCTGACTTTTCCAGTCTGGTAGACGCATCCAGGAGACATAGCCTTCACACGGCTAAGATTACTTGGGGCCTTTCAGAGTTGGATCATCTCCTCAAGGGACTTTTTCACATTCTAGAAGTCTTTAACTTCCTAGATTGGTCCCTTGGGGTGATGTCCAAGAAGGCTCATGCCCCTGAAGGGCTAGAACCGGATGTACTCCTAGCAATTTTGTCATGTATTGACAAGGCGGTGCAAGACGGCTCAGGGGAAGTTTCTTCCTTGTTTGGAGCAGGTCTCTTGAAGAAGAGATCTGTGTTTAGCGCTTTCTTGACGAAAGCAGTATCACACTCTCAAAGAGCAGCTTTGCTTTTCGCCCCTAGGTCTGATTTTCTGTTCCCGTCACAGTTGGTGAAGGATATTTCCCGATCGCTGACGGAGAAAGCGACTCAAGATCTTCTCCTACAATCGTCCAGGAAGAAGAGACCAGTAATGGTGGGAGAGAAGAAAGTGGCGTCTACTCCTGTTCGGCCCTTTCCGAGGTGGCCCTCCAACTAGAGTTACCTCTAAAAGGAAAACGACCGAGAAGAGAGGTCGAGCCTCGTTCCGCCCCTTTAAAAGGGGAAAGTGAAGTGGCGCTCCTCCAAACACCAGTAGGTGCCAGGCTCCGGGGATTTGCGGAAGCCTGGACTCGCATCGACACAGATCCTTGGTCGATGTCGGTTCTTCAGAAGGGATATCTCATTCCTTTCCTGGACAATCCTCCCCTGACGTCAACACCGAGGGAATTGTCCGCCAATTACAAGGACCCTGTGTTGAAAGATACTCTTCAACAAATGGTGGATCAGATGTGGGACAAGAGAGCTATAGAACTTGTGCTGGATCAAAGCTCCCGGGGTTTTACAATCGTCTTTTCTTGGTTGCGAAAGCCTCGGGGGGATGGAGACCAGTTCTGGATGTCAGCGCTCTGAACAAGTTTGTTCAAAAACAGAAGTTCTCCATGGAAACCTCTGCTTCAGTCCTGGCAGCTCTTCGCCAAGGAGATTGGATGGTGTCTCTGGATCTCCAGGACGCTTATTTTCACGTCCCGATCCACCCTTCGTCGAAGAAGTACCTCCGTTTCATGACGGGGGGAAGGATCTTCCAATTCAGAGCCTTGTGCTTCGGCCTGTCGACGGCGCCTCAGGTTTTCACGAACCTTTTGAAAAATGTGGCGAGATGGCTTCATCTGAAAGGAATCAGTATTTCTCTTTATCTAGACGACTGGCTTATCAGAGCAAAGTCAGAGGAACAGTGTTTGGAGGACCTGAACGTGACACTAAACCTTATAAAGACTTTAGGATTACTCGTGAACCTCGAGAAGTCCCAACTGATCCCCAGCCAGAACTTGGTCTATCTGGGGATTCAGATGGATTCTCGGGGTTTTCGAGTATTTCCTTCTCAAGAGAGACTAGCGAGAGGTTTAGAAAAAGTCTCTCTCTTCCTAAGGAAGGAACGGACGTCGGCGAGGGAATGGTTGAGCCTGTTAGGGACCCTTTCCTCGCTCGAACAGTTCTTTCACCTAGGAAGACTTCATCTCCGTCCTCTTCAGTTCTTCCTCAGAAGTTCGTGGAACATGAAGACAGGACTTCTCTCGGACTTTTTTCCCATTCCAGATCTGATAAAACGACATCTAGAATGGTGGTTACTCCCACTCAGGGAAAACAAAGGTACTTCCCTGGAGATACAGAGCCCAAACCTTGTATTGTTTTCCGACGCGTCGGAAAAAGGTTGGGGAGCAACTTTGGGAAAGAGAGAAGTGTCAGGCACTTGGAATGCTCTTCAAGTGTCCTGGCACATAAACTGCAAAGAACTGCTAGCTGTACACCTAGCTCTAAAGAGCTTCGAACCGTTAGTTTGCAACAAAATAGTTCAAGTGAATGCGGACAATACAACCGCTCTGGCATACATTCGGAAGCAAGGAGGTACTCACTCGTATGCCCTTTACGAACTCACGAGAAAACTTCTGTTGTGGATCCCAGAGGAACATCTCTCTCTTGACGAGGTTCGTTCAGGGAGTAAGGAACGTACGAGCGGACAGGCTGAGCAGGAGGAACCAGGTCCTTCATACCGAGTGGACCCTCCACTCAGAAGTTTGCCTCAAGCTCTGGTCTCTTTGGGGAACTCCTCATGTCGACCTCTTTGCCACGTTCCTCTCGAGGAGACTGGAAGTCTTCTGTTCAGTGGTAGAAGATCCCAGAGCTCTAGCAGTAGACGCCTTCCTACTAGATTGGTCTCAGGTAGACGTTTACGCATTTCCCCCATTCAAGATTCTGGGGCAAGTACTCAGGAAGTTTGTGACTTCAAAGGGGACAAGAATGACCCTGATAGCCCCCTTTTGGCCAGCTCAAGAATGGTTTCCAGAGGTACTGGAGTGGATAGTAGACTTTCCCAGATCCCTTCCACAAAGGAGGGATCTTCTCAGACAACCACACTTCGAGAGGTTTCATCAAAACCTCCCCGCTCTCGCTCTGACTGCCTTTCGACTATCGAAAGACTTGTCAGAGCGAGAGGCTTTTCTAGAAAAAGCAGCAAGCTCGATCGCTAGAGCCCGGAGAACTTCCACTATCCGGTTTACCAATCCAAGTGGGAAGTTTTTAGAAGGTGGTGTAAAGTCAAAGAAGTTGTCCTCCTCCAGTACCTCTGTAGCAGAAATAGCGGATTTTCTGTTATTTCTGAGGGAAGAGTCGCAGCTCTCCGTAGCCACGATAAAGGGCTATAGAAGTATGCTATCGGCCGTCTTTAGAAATAGAGGCCTAGATTTGGGAAACAATAAGGATCTGCATGATCTGATTAGGTCGTTTGAGACCAAGAAGTCTAGAATGACTTCTCCCCCTAACTGGAATCTAGACGTAGTACTGAAGTTCTTGGCTTCAGAGAGATTTGAACCCCTACATTTGGCCTCGTTTCGTGATATAACGAGAAAATGTTTATTCCTTTTGTCACTGGCAACGGCAAAAAGGGTTAGCGAACTGCACGCCCTTAGTGACAAAGTCGGGTTCAAGATAGATTCAGCCATCTGTTCCTTCAAGGAATTATTCTTAGCGAAGAATGAAAATCCTTCGAAACCCTGGCCGAGAAACTTTCGAAGTAAAAGGATTATCGGGTCTCGTCGGCAGGGAACCGGAGAGGTCTCTTTGCCAGTAAGGGCATTAAAGTTTTACTTAAAGAAAAAGAAACAGTTGGGAGGTTCTAGACAAGGCCTGTGGTGCTCAGTGAAGGATCCATCAAGACCTATGTCTAAGAATGCATTAGCCTTTTTTGTCAGGAACGTAATTATGGACGCTCATAAGGCTTGCACGGACGATTCCTTAAAACTCCTGAGAGTAAGAGCTCATGAAGTGAGAGCAGTGGCAACGTCTCTCTCTTTTCAGAGAAATATGTCGCTGAAGAATATCTTGGAAGCGACATATTGGAGATGTAAATTCGTGTTTGTTGGCAGGCTCACTATTTGAAGGACGTGCGTGTGACCTATGAAAAATGTTTTTCATTAGGTCCTTTTGTGTCTGCGGGCACAATCCTGGGTACAGGAGCTTACAACAATCCTTAAATATAGATATGTTCTAGACTTTCTGCTGAACAAGTGCAGTTGTCGCACAAGCGGCCACTCACTTCAGTTCAGTAAGGAACTCTTGTGATATCTTGTAATAGAAAATTTTTTTTTTAAAATTATTGTGTGCTTGTGCGTTGTGGTTTGAGTTACGGTTGTTGCGAAGAGTTGGGGATAACTCTGAGCAATTTTTAATACTAACATGGTGGTTAGGATCAGGTGGTCGGGATTGATTGTTTGCTCCTTAATAAGGTGTGTTGTCATGTAAGTGGATCAGCACCCATTGACAAAGTCCTTTCAGGCTCTGCCGAGTAAGTGGATAAGACCCCTTCGGCAGACCCACAAGAATTCTTGGTCCCATAGATCACATATCTCGCTAAAGTTTCTTGAGGTGATGCAGACTACGGGGAAAACACCCACGAAGTCTACCACCTATCAGGTAGGAACCAAGGTTTTTATTTATACCTACAACAGATGTTGTTTACCTGTCTATTCTAGTAGTAGCTGTCTCTTACCCTCCACCGAAGGGTGCCAATCAGCTATGTATATATCTGACAGGTAAGTTGATTGTATGAAAATGATATTGTTTAATAATAACAATAAGTTTCATACATACTTACCTGGCAGATATATACGATTGGGCCCACCCAGCCTCCCCGCAAGGAGACAGGTGGAAGAGAAAATATGAGTAGAAAACGGGATTGGTTCCTAGTCCTGCCGCCCAGGCAGGTGCCGGTAGATCACCTGACCTACCTGTAGCGAGTGGCGCGAAATTTGAATTTCTGTCGAGGACTACCGGAGTCTTAGCTATGTATATATCTGCCAGGTAAGTATGTATGAAACTTTATGTGATTATAACAATATCATTTTTGTTTACTTGGTCGAAACACCTTACCTACCGATGTCAAAATACTTTACTGTGGATTATATAATCTCTATGCTCTTGTAGTGCTTGGTTTTCTTTCAAAGTGTGATTAAAACACCAGTAATTCACATGATTTAAGGCTTGGAACTAACAAATATGTACATATTAATGTATTTTATCAATAGATGCATACTAATTAGTTGTTTCTCTAGGGACATACAGTGACACCACTGCTTATGAGAATAAATGGGCTGACTCATATTCATCTCTGTAGGTAAAAGTGGACAAAGAAAGAAAAATACGTACTAATACATTAACAAGTACACACAGCGTCTGCAGCAAAATACGTACTACTGGGAAATACTGTAGGTAATCTTAACTTCTCTTACATTGGTGGTTGATCTTATTTGCTGTGCAACTAGATCCAGATATATTTGCTTATCAGCCATTAATTGACTGAATCTTACATATATTTGTTAGCTTTTTCTTGTATCTAGGGATGATTCGTAAATATCTTTGTGTGATATTCTTGATTAGGCCAGGATGGCATTATTTTACCCCCAATATGACTTGCAACATGTTAAACCTTTGTATTTTGCTTTTTTCCCATGACTAGTGCACCACAATTTATGTTGTATCTTATTGCAGATTGTAGTGGACTGCAAGCAAGCATGATGCAGCAGAATAATGTCAGGAAACAGCTGTCATCTGTGAATTTAAAGTAAAGTAGTCAAGGAGGCAAACACTGGGAAATTATTTTCTTCAGTTTATGGTAAAGGTAAATGTAAATCTAAAGAGCTTTGTCTCGTACTTGGAGAGAAAAAAAAATATGGTAATACGTACTTCAGAAGCACTCCGCACTGGATATTAAAATAAATAATCACCTACATGGAAAGACCATGTGAAAAGCAATATAAAAAGTATAGTTATTATATGAGAGATTGAACGGGGTGGAATTAAATGAGCTTGATAAGTTTTTACCTCGAATTTTTCCAAATATTCACTGCATCGCTTATTTTACACTTGTCACTTTGCAAATTAGATAGGGCAGTAGATACAGGTTTAAGTTGGTTGGCTAAATCTTTTGCATTGCTTTTAATGTTCTTGTTCATTATCTTTTGAAGTAATGGGTTCATGTAGAGCATTGGATGCCAAGATTGGCCAGTTTTGAAGATAAGATTCCAAACTCTCATACACAGAGTTCCACCTTGTTTCAACGGGCATTATCAGCTTTGTACCACCTGCTTCCTTGTATCTTGCTGCAGGAAGATGAGTATTCCAGACATACTTTATAATTTTTACCACATGGGATTTCACATATGGTATATAAATCATGAGCTAATAAGTTAGCAATGTGTGAAGAACATTCATAGGTTGCAATGCTACAGCCAAACTCATTTTTAAGTTGTTTCCTCATGGCTTTCATATTGGCAGAATTGTCTGTTACAATACTGCGCACCCGCTCCAAAAACTCCTGAGGATGCTCCATTCATTACTTGGTATCAAGATATTTAAGTACGTTACATCATCCTGAGATGCTTCCTTTATTACTATGGTAGCAAGACTAGTTAAGTACGTTACATCATGCTTTTGACCAGTCTTAACCAAGAAATACTGAATTTTCATCGATAATTGACACACACACAACTGGCTCATTTTGGATATTGCTCCAGCCATCTAAATCCATTGAAACAATCTGACCTTTCAAAAGAAGTTTCCCTTTAGTAATCTCATCATAAACTTCATTCAAAATTGTTTCACCAATTTGTTTCCTTGTAGGTACTTTGTATCCTTGGCGTATCATTTCAACAAATTTTAGAAACTTAAGGGTTCTCTTCTGTTCTAAAGCTACTATTTGTTGCATATGAATATCTAGCTAGCTGCTTATCAAAACTTAGTTTTTCTTTTTCACTTGTCTTTATAAAATATCTGTCTAGTTGGTGTCCTTCCATTTTTCTTTTTTAATTTTACCTGTTCCTTGCATTCATTTGATCTTTTCAAGTTTTTATCAGATTGTAAGAAGTCTCAAACTAGAGCTATCATAATCATTTGTGTACTGGTGCAAGGGGCAGAGGAACTTCTAGTTAGGCCTAACTGAGATACCGAACTAGAACTTGAAACAATATCAGTATCTGGTGGTTCTGGATTTCTAAGGTTTTCAATTTCTTGCTCTTCTGGCTTATCAACATCTGAAATTGTCATGAGAGGTCTATGCTTCAATGGTAATCAACATGTAACAGTTTTGCTTGAAATTTAACTTGAAAAGAGGCTATGGTATATGTTGTTTAAAAGTTATTTATGATCTAAAATTTGGTTGAATTTGAAAATTGTTTTTATTTTTTTTTATTATTTTTTTAATATAAACCTATAATTTTGGTGATGACTTGATTAGGGGTGCGCCAAAACTTAGACCAAAATCTCTTCACCAAAACCTAAGCTTCGGCTGATATCCCAACTATGACTGAATGACAATTTTAGGTCCACGAGTCTGATTGCATGTCAAACTTTTACACGTATAAGCATAGCCTAGGCCTAGAAATTTCATATAGTGGAAAGTATACCTTGTGTAGGCTAATCTGTAATCCCTGATTTCAGGGCTGAAAAATAAGCCTTCAAAAATTGAAAAATACTTGGATACTTTCAGTAATCAAAATACAGTAGCCTAATAGTGTTAAGCTAAATTGAAAATAATTTGCCAAAGCCAAAGCTTCAGAACATACTGCCCCAAGTCAAAGCAAAACTGCCGAAGCTTTGGCATGCCAGAGCCAAAACTTCAGCACACTCCTAATCTTTATAAGATTAAATCTGACAATTTTTTAATTTCCAAATTGATTATAAAATTAAGTTTAGGTACAAACAGTCTATCCTACATTTGTATTTACAAAAAAAATAGGTTAAGAATAGATTTAATGGAGAAAATAATTACATTTTATTCATAATTTTATTGGAACCGATAATGCAGCTTATGAATAAATATTTCTAGTATTTCATATGTATTTATGAGCTTGAATTTAATGATAGGTCTAAATTTGTATTAACAGGGATAATATGACTTAGGTCTTCTTACTATGATGTCTTAAGTATAGCCAATGCCACTATGCCAAGATTATTGGTAACTATGTATCCAATGCGTGTGGGAGGTTGTGTCCCCCTACACTGTAGGCGTTCCCACATCCGTTTCTATCTGACAATACTTGTATTGATATGTCAGGGATTTCATACGTTCTTGCCGACCGCGTTATTAAAAAAAATAGGCTAGCCTGCAAATGCATGCAATTGCTGTCAGAGATTTATCCTTATTATAGAAAAAGAGAATTATAGATTACCTGTAAATGGAGGACTGACTATCAACTACCTAATTCAAGGCCAAGCGTATGCATTCAGGTGGAATCGTAAAATCAGACTGCATTGAGTCTGACTGGCCTTAAAAACATACCCCACCAGTAGTATCTTTATTGGTAACCTGATCTAATAGCTTTTGTAAGTTTCTCTACGAAAATCACAAATTTCCTCCAAGTGAAAAAATATCTTGGTACTATTGATTCAGATGTTAGGCCTAGGCCAAACTTTACTCGTTAAATTATTAGCCTAGGCTTCTGATATCAAAAGTATCTAACCTAGCCTACTTGATATTATTTCCAAGGATTTATAAAGTTTGATGAATAAAATACAGTTAGTCCATTAGTGTCAATTTCTGTTTCCTAGTCTAGCATAATTAAAATAATTACGCCTGAAGCATAACATCTTTCCATAACACATTTACTCACCAGTTCATCGCCAGTTTCCAAGGCAACACAATTACTGTAATGAGCCTTCATTCTTGCTATTTTCCCTTCCATTGCTTTGTGGAATTTTTTGCAAATAGCTCTACAACCCTTTCTGCCTACCACCACTTTTTTTCATAAAATTTCCAAATGATGTCTGCTTTTCTACCTGTCATGGTGATCAGTTATTTTTAGCACTATGACCACTTGCAGTCATGCACATTCTTGAAAAATAACCAGTGTCATTGTAGCCTACGTGACTAGAGTAACATGCCACTATGCCAGGCATGCCAGTAGCACTAGCTTGGCAGTGTTCTTAGCCATATTTATGATTAAATGACCATGATCATGTAATCCTATTAATCTGCTATTTAAATCTGGTATTTATTTTTTTATATGTAATAAATAAAAACCATTTTGAATATAGTATTAAGTCAGAAAAGTTCGTTAATAGAAATATAACCCTTAAAGTGGTAAATTGGTAACTTGATATTATACTCAATCAGATCCAAACTTGTAAACAAACCAGGTACAGGTATTAGACATGACTTATCCACAAAACTAAAGTCTCTCTCTCTCTCTCTCTCTCTCTCTCTCTCTCTCTCTCTCTCTCTCTCTCCTCTCTCTCTCTCTCTCTCTCTCTCTCGTAGTAGCCATCTTGCTTGGTGAGACGTACCCGCGTGAAGTCAGATTAATCAACAGATATCACAAGTTTAACATACGACTAGAATTTGAGAAATATCTAGAAGTGTTCGTGAACTATCGGTGATAAGATTAGTGTGAAAATAGTAGGATAAAGCGTCTTCTAAGTTAGTTTAACAAGTGTAATACTGAAATCAGAACAAGATGGCAGTAAGTTCCAACTGCTGGAAGAGGTGGGCGTAATTTAGCTTGCTTGGCGGATTATTCGCAATACGATGAGGTAGCAGGAAGGGAACTGGCATTTCTCATCTATGAAATCAGCAACACGTCCAACAAAAAGATACAAAAGCATTCATAGATATATTAGAAGGATATAATCCTTCAAACTGGAACAAATCTAATGAAACATCTTGAAAATAATTGAAGAAGTTCCAAATAAAATCCAAGTGGTCAAGAGACTCATAAAGAAAATATACATAAACCAACATATTCCGACAAAGAAAATGAATAAGGTGAATCTTGTGAATATCCTAATTGATGCATTAGGAAAAAGAATGCCAAAAGCATGCAAACTGTGTAAGGTTTGGTATAGCATAGTCAATCCACAAAACCTAATCAGAAAATGTGCTGCATGCAACATTCCGACCCATCCACAGTGTGCTGAGGTAATGCAAGATTTGAGAAAAGATACAAGAATTTTTTGTTCAAACATGTCTATCATGGATAGACAATGTTATTAAATCAAGATTGAATGTACAAATAGTTGAGGATGAAGAAGAAGAGGAAGAAGAAGAAGAAAAAGAAGAAGAGGAAAACGGAAGAGAAGTAAACAAAAATGAAATACGACATAAGGAAAACAAAGAACAAGATAAAAGTATGGATGCAGAGATACTCATTGATACTACATAGAGGCAATAAAAGCATACCTACGAAGAAATAAATATCGATATGACAACAGAAAAGCAAATCCCGAAGAGGCTCTACCCAGATCTACACAATGACGGGAAAGAGGAAAAAATAGACAAGAAAGACAAAATCTGCAACCTTTTGAAAAGAGGGAATTGCAGATTTGGAGAAAGATGTTACTACAAACATCCTAAGGTATGTCAAAACTATGAAATATATGGTAAATGTGCATACTTAGATGGCTATGGGGATGATTGCAGAGATCTGCATCCAAAAATATGTAAAAGCCTAAAAGAAGGAAAAGGATGTAAGTTCGACAAAAAATGCAAATATATGCACCCTGTAGCCATGAATCATAATCAAATAAATAACCAACCAAGTAATAAAATCCAAAATAAGAAAGAAACAAATAAAGAGAGAAATCAAGATATCAGGTAAAAGAGAAAAGCAAACCACCAATGAGATATGCAGAGGTGTCAGCAAAAAATTTCAAAGCATCAGCTCCGAAATTCTACTCAAGAGATAATAACTGTATTTATTATGCAAGAGGATATTGCAGAAACGGAGAAAATTGCAGATTCAGACACAAAATGAATAATTATGATGAAGGAAGATCAAATATTATGGAAAAGTTGGATTTTTTAATGTCAGAATTTCTGGAAATGAAAAAAAGAACAACATACCAGAACAGGAAAGAGACATGGGAAAATCCTTATTACTACCAATATTAAATGAAGGAGAAAACACGCAAACCATCATAGTGATGAATGCGCAGGGTTTAGTTACGAGTAACTCAAAAAGAAAAATAGAGTACTTAGAAGAACTAACCCAAAATGAAAAGAAAATAGATATAATGAATATAAGTGAAAACCTGGGTATTCCCAAGAGACTGGGAATGATGATCAAATAAAAGGGTTCCAAACTTATAGATCAGATAGAAAAAATAGGAATCAAGGGGGAACCGCAATATATGGGAAAGACAAAAACAAGGAAAAATATATGAGAAATATAGTAACTCAGAATGTGAACTAATAGCGGTAGAATTTGAATCTGAAAAATTGATGAACATAGTAATATATAGACCTCTAATACTAAAGAGTTTGACTTAATAATTATTGAAAAATTGGATGATATATGTAGAAATCACAAGGACTGGACTATTCTCCTATCTGGTGACTTCAACTTTCCTTTCGTAGAATGGAAAGAACGAATAGGAGACTGTGGTTGTACTTATACATATAAAAAAGAGAGTAATAGTAGTGCAGAAGATAAGAGGCAATTTGAAAAGCTATTAGATATGCTACTAAAGAATACAACATTCAACAAATAAATCACCTGCCAACAAGAAAGGAAAATACTTTAGACCTAGTATTTGTGAACGAGATGAATTATGTTAAAGAAATAATAGTTTATAATGCGAGTATTTCAGATCATAATGTCATAGAATTAACAGTTCATTCCAAAGCAAGTGAAAAATAGAGATAAGCAAGAAATGAAAAAGTGGGAAGGATATGGAAAATACAAACTTCTACAGTAAAAATATAAAATGGAGGTCAGAAATTAATGAAGAATTAAACAAAGATTGGGATAACATTTTCGTAAGTGATGACATAAGGGTAAATACGGAGATATTATATAAAATATTGGAGAAAATAGTGGATAAATATATACCGAAGAAGAAAAGTAAACATCATTCATGCATACCAAGAGACAGAAGGATCTTGTTCCAGAAAATCAGAAAGTGGAAAAAGGTCTTGCAAAAGAAAAAAATGCATGGAAAGTTATAGAACTAAAAAGTAAGATAGAAAATGCAGAACAAAAGATTATACAATCAAAAGAAAATGAAAAACGGGACTTGGAAGAAAAACCCTATTAAATGTTCCAAGCAAAAACCCCAAACCCCAAACTATTATACTCATATGCGAAGAAGATGAATAAAAGAAGAATAGAAATAGGCCCTCTGAGAATTGAAGGGAGATTAACGAATAAAAAAAGGAAATTTGCAACATACTGGCAGAACGATATAAGAGAGAATTCACCCCTAGAATAGATAATGAAGATAATGATATAGAAGTAAGGACGAAAATAGTGAATATTTAGCTGACATAGAAATTAATGAAGCTGATATTGTGCAGGCAATTAATGAAATTAAAAATGGAGCTGCTGCAGGCCGGATGGAGTCCCTGCTATTTTGTTAAAGAAAGTAGTTCATTCTATCGCAAAGCCACTTGCAATATTATTAAGACAAAGTGTAGATACAGGCAAGATTTATGATGAGCACAAATTAGCATATATCACCCCTACTTTCAAAAGTGGATCAAGACTAGAGGCAAGTAATTATAGGCCTGTGAGTCTAACATCACATATTATGAAAGTGTATGAAAGGGTAATGAAGAAAAATATTATGAAACATTTAATAAAAAATAATTTGTTTAATATAGGACAACACGGTTTCGTACCCGGAAAAAGTACACAAACCCAACTGTTAGTCCACCGTGAGAACATATTCAAAAATATGAAAAGCGGAAATGAAACAGATGTGGTTTATCTAGACTTTGCAAAAGCTTTTGACAAAGTAGACCATAATATATTAGCAAAGGAAAATTAGAAAAACACAATATCGTAGATAAAGTAGGAAGATGGTTAAAAGAATTTTTACACAACAGAAAAAACAGATAGTTATTGCAAACGATGAGAAATCGGATGAAACCAAGGTAATATCCGGTGTGCCACAAGGTACCGGTGCTATCTGCAATATTGTTTGTTTATTATGATTGAAGACATTAGACAGTAATGTTAAGGATTCGGTAGTGAGTAGTTTCGCTGATGACACAAGAATAAGTAGAGAAATTACTTGTGATGAAGATAGGAACGCTCTACAAAGAGACCTTAACAAAGTATATGATTGGGCAGAGGTAAATAGGATTGGTATTTAACTCTGATAAATTTGAATCAATAATTATGGAGACAGAGAAGGAAAGCTATATGCATATAGGGGACCTAATAATGAGACAATCACAATAAGGAACGATTAAAGACCTTGGTGTGATGATGAATAGGAACATGTTATGCAATGATCAAAATAGCCATTCTGTTGGCAAAATGTAAAGCAAAAATTAATGGGAATGTTGTTACGGCACTTCAAAACAAGAAAAGCTGAACACATGATTATGCTTTATAAAACATATGTTCGTAGTCCACTTGAATATTGCAATATGATATGGTACCCACACTATCAAAAGGATATTGCACAATAGAGAGTGTACAAAGGTCCTTTACAGCTAGAATAGAAGAAGTTAAGGACCTAGACTACTGGGAAAGACTACAATCCTTATTATATAGTCTAGAAAGGAGAAGAGAACGCTACATGATAATTCAGGCATGGAAAACAGATAGAAGGAATACAGAAAATATCATGGAACTAAAAATATCAGAAAGAGCAAGCAGAGGTAGATTAATAGTGCCCAAAACTATACCAGGAAAAATAAGGAAAGCACACAGAACATTAATCCACTACGCACCAGCATCGATTAATGCAGCGTCTATTCAATGCTTGCCAGCTCATCTGAGGAATATCAGGAGTGAGCGTAGATGTGTTTAAGAATAAGCTCGACAAATATCTAAACTGCATCCCAGACCATCCAAGATTGGAAGATGCAAAATATACCGGAAGATGTACTAGCAACTCTCTGGTAGACATTAGAGCGCCTCACACTGAGGGACCTGGGGCAACCCGAACGAACTGTAAGGTCTGTAAGGTAAGGTCTCTCTCTCTCTCTCATATGCAGTTGTTTGAAGCAATATATGCAGTTGTTTGTTGGAAGTATTGCTTTAAACCAAAAATTTGGACTTTCAACCATAGTGTTCTAAGATATATATATATATATATATATATATATATATATATATATATATATATATATATATATATATGGAAATTGTAAATTTTAGCCATGCAGATAATGGAACTATTAAATTTTGTTAATTCTTCTTAAAGTGTATGGATACATCATACTTGTATGTCAAATACATACAGGGCCACAGAATTGTGTGATTATCATTAAAATTGCTTTAGTTTTTATACTGGGTAGCACAAAAATGCAATAAACTCACAAAAAAAACATACCTAGCAGCATAAAAATGAAAAAACCGTTATAAAACCATATTCCATGGTTTTAAACCAAAAAAAACCAAGGTTTTTTTTTTTTTTTTATAAAAACCATTGGTTTTTGCCACCCTGCCTTTTTCTAATTTAACAAATCCTTGGGACCACAGTGGGGAACTGGGGATTTTGTGGGGGAGGTCGGCTGAAAAAACTAACAATACTTATCTGAAAGTATGGTCACATCAATAAATAAAAAAATACAAAAAAAAAAAAAAAACAAAAAAGTGTGAAATGTAGATTTTTCAGTCAAGTTACAGTTAGTCCCAGCAAAATGGATACCAAACACACAAACATCAGTGTCCCAAAGATAATGCTGTAATTTAGGATTGTGCATTGTAACAAAGGGTACAATCTCCAGCTTCATTTTTAGGGCACTACCCTAACCTAGGGGTAAGTGACCTAATTTGGGGGGGGTGGGTGGGAATGGCATCACCCCCCCTGTCCTAGAAGTAAGGGAAAAGTAAATTATATAACTGAGAGACAAAACTCCAGTCTTTTGGGAACTTGTTTACTTAGGGGCAATGTGTTACAAGTCTCAGTTGACACCATATTTCACACAAGGTTTATTAGTTAATCCATGACCTTGGTTTAAGGTTTCAAATTTAAAATGCTTAGCTGTTTGACTTTCATATTACATATATTTACAGCCTATTCATTTTCATATGTCTGGTCTGATTTGGAATATAGCCATATTCTCACATATACCCATATAAATGTACTGAGGGAGTGGGTGGGAGTTTATTGTTCACAGCATAATCAAAATACATGTATGTTATTTGAGTATTACTGTATTTTGTAAATGTGCTACACATATACATCCAGTATATATACAGTACAATAAGAAACATTTGATTTTATGCATGCAAGGCATGGTAAATATTTGACATTCAATTTTGTATATATTTCAAATACAGCAGAAATATGGTTCGTTTGTTCACTCCTGTTGCAACAGTCACATGATCCATCAGTCTTGAAATGTCCATTAACCCTTAAACGCCGACTGGACATATTTTACGTTGACTAAAATTGTCTGTCAGGTGCTAAGTGGACGTGCAGTACATTGACCACAAAAAGTTTTTTTTTTAAATATTTGCGAAAATAGTTATAGGCCTAGTTTGCAAAAAATTTTAAATCATGCGCCTTGAGGGATGCTGGGAGTTCACGGATCACGCTGTTGTTTTGTTTACAAGCGTTACCCAGGCACGCATGCTCGAATTGCTTTCCTTCTCGCACTAGCATCAGCGACGCATCATCGGAGAGCGATCTCTTGCCGCATTCGTGTTTTGCAGAACTTTTGCGAGTGTTAGCGTATTTGTGACGCAACAGGACATTCACAGAGATGCTCCAACGTCGTCAGGACCGTGAAAGGCACGTATTGCCTGTCAGTAGTGATTGTGTGAGGCGAGTTTTAGACTTGGATGCTGGAGAGGGACCAAGCACTCAAGGTGACCCAGCTTTTCAACGCCGTGTTGTGTGGGCGAAAGTGACCAAGGACCACATCCTGTGCCTTTTATGACCCTAGGAAGCATCGGGGTGTCCTGAGGGGCATTCGTAAACATTTGGGAGACCTCCAACAAAAGGACACAGACGAATACTTGTTGGAGCTCGATCGAGAGCAAGTCGAAAGTCTCATTTTGATGGCAGTTGGTCATCTAGTGACGAGGACA